>NW_027472861.1:0-208983 GCF_030347505.1 Rhynchophorus ferrugineus
CTATTGGCGATTTCGTCCAAATTCACATTCCAAGTGATATTCGGCATGCTAATTACATTGCCGGTTGCGAAATTGCATTATCTCTTATAGTTTCCGAGATATGGACTATCGATAATTTACACCTTAGGCTCTGCTTCTAACTTGGGCCCAAATTGTAAAATGGCCTTATCTATTGGCGATTTCGTTCCAATTCACATTCCAAGTAATATTCGGCATGCTAATTACATTGCCGGTTGCCAAATTGCATTATCTCTTATAGTTTCCGAGATATGGACTATCGATAATTTACACCTTAGGCTCTGCTTCTAACTTGGGCCCAAATTGTAAAATGGTCTTATCTATTGGCGGTTTCGTTCCAATTCACATTCCAAGTAATATTCGGCATGCTAATTACATTGCCGGTTGCCAAATTGCATTATCTCTTATAGTTTCCGAGATATGGACTATCGATAATTTACACCATAGGCTCTGCTTCTAACTTGGGCCCAAATTGTAAAATGGTCTTATCTATTGGCGATTTCGTTCCAATTCACATTCCAAGTAATATTCGGCATGCTAATTACATTGCCGGTTGCCAAATTGCATTATGTCTTATAGTTTCCGAGATATGGACTATCGATAATTTACACCTTAGGCTCTGCTTCTAACTTGGGCCCAAATTGTAAAATGGTCTTATCTATTGGCGATTTCGTTCCAATTCACATTCCAAGTAATATTCGGCATGCTAATTACATTGCCGGTTGCCAAATTGCATTATCTCTTATAGTTTCCGAGATATGGACTATCGATAATTTACACCTTAGGCTCTGCTTCTAACTTGGGCCCAAATTGTAAAATGGTCTTATCTATTGGCGATTTCGTTCCAATTCACATTCCAAGTAATATTCGGCATGCTAATTACATTGCCGGTTGCCAAATTTAATTATCCCTTATAGTTTCCGAGATATGGACTATCGATAATTTACACCTTAGGCTCTGCTTCTAACTTGGGCCCAAATTGTAAAATGGTCTTACCTATTGGCGATTTCGTTCCAATTCACATTCCAAGTAATATTCGGCATGCTAATTACATTGCCGGTTGCCAAATTGCATTATCTCTTATAGTTTCCGAGATATGGACTATCGATAATTTACGCCTTAGGCTCTGCTTCTAACTTGGGCCCAAATTGTAAAATGGTCTTATCTATTGGCGATTTCGTCCCAATTCACATTCCAAGTGATATTCGGCATGCTAATTACATTGCCGGTTGCGAAATTGCATTATCTCTTATAGTTTCCGAGATATGGACTATCAATAATTTACACCTTAGGCTCTGCTTCTAACTTGGGCCCAAATTGTAAAATGGTCTTATCTATTGGCGATTTCGTTCCAATTCACATTCCAAGTAATATTGGGCATGCTAATTACATTGCCGGTTGCCAAATTGCATTATCTCTTATAGTTTCCGAGATATGGACTATCGATAATTTACACCTTAGGCTCTGCTTCTAACTTGGGCCCAAATTGTAAAATGGTCTTATCTATTGGCGATTTCGTTCCAATTCACATTCCAAGTAATATTCGGCATGCTAATTACATTGCCGGTTGCCAAATTGCATTATCTCTTATAGTTTCCGAGATATGGACTATCGATAATTTACACCTTAGGCTCTGCTTCTAACTTGGGCCCAAATTGTAAAATGGTCTTATCTATTGGCGATTTCGTTCCAATTCACATTCCAAGTAATATTCGGCATGCTAATTACATTGCCGGTTTCCAAATTGCATTATCTCTTATAGTTTCCGAGATATGGACTATCGATAATTTACACCTTAGGCTCTGCTTCTAACTTGGGCCCAAATTGTAAAATGGTCTTATCTATTGGCGATTTCGTTCCAATTCACACTCCAAGTAATATTCGGCATGCTAATTACATTGCCGGTTGCAAAATTGCATTATCTCTTATAGTTTCCGAGATATGGACTATCGATAATTTACACCTTAGGCTCTGCTTCTAACTTGGGCCCAAATTGAAAAATGGTCTTATCTATTGGCGATTTCGTTCCAATTCACATTCCAAGTAATATTCGGCATGCTAATTACATTGCCGGTTGCCAAATTGCATTATCTCTTATAGTTTCCGAGATATGGACTATCGATAATTTACACCTTAGGCTCTGCTTCTAACTTGGGCCCAAATTGTAAAATGGTCTTATCTATTGGCGATTTCATTCCAATTCACATTCCAAGTAATATTCGGCATGCTAATTACATTGCCGGTTGCCAAATTGCATTATCTCTTATAGTTTCCGAGATATGGATTATCGATAATTTACACCTTAGGCTATGCTTCTAACTTGGGCCCAAATTGTAAAATGGTCTTATCTATTGGCGATTTCGTTCCAATTCACATTCCAAGTAATATTCGGCATGCTAATTACATTGCCGGTTGCCAAATTGCATTATCTCTTATAGTTTCCGAGATATGGACTATCGATAATTTACACCTTAGGCTCTGCTTCTAACTTGGGCCCAAATTGTAAAATGGTCTTATCTATTGGCGATTTCGTTCCAATTCACATTCCAAGTAATATTCGGCATGCTAATTACATTGCCGGTTGCCAAATTGCATTATCTCTTATAGTTTCCGAGATATGGACTATCGATAATTTACACCTTAGGCTCTGCTTCTAACTTGGGCCCAAATTGTAAAATGGTCTTATCTATTGGCGATTTCGTTCCAATTCACATTCCAAGTAATATTCGGCATGCTAATTACATTGCCGGTTGCCAAATTGCATTATCTCTTATAGTTTCCGAGATATGGACTATCGATAATTTACACCATAGGCTCTGCTTCTAACTTGGGCCCAAATTGTAAAATGGTCTTATCTATTGGCGATTTCGTTCCAATTCACATTCCAAGTAATATTCGGCATGCTAATTACATTGCCGGTTGCCAAATTGCATTATCTCTTATAGTTTCCGAGATATGGACTATCGATAATTTACACCTTAGGCTCTGCTTCTAACTTGCTCCCAAATTGTAAAATGGTCTTATCTATTGGCGATTTCGTTCCAATTCACATTCCAAGTAATATTCGGCATGCTAATTACATTGCCGGTTGCCAAATTGCATTATCTCTTATAGTTTCCGAGATATGGACTATCGATAATTTACACCTTAGGCTCTGCTTCTAACTTGGGCCCAAATTGTAAAATGGTCTTATCTATTGGCGATTTCATTCCAATTCACATTCCAAGTAATATTCGGCATGCTAATTACATTGCCGGTTGCCAAATTGCATTATCTCTTATAGTTTCCGAGATATGGACTATCGATAATTTACACCTTAGGCTCTGCTTCTAACTTGGGCCCAAATTGTAAAATGGTCTTATCTATTGGCGATTTCGTTCCAATTCACATTCCTAGTAATATTCGGCATGCTAATTACATTGCCGGTTGCCAAATTGCATTATCTCTTATAGTTTCCGAGATATGGACTATCGATAATTTACACCATAGGCTCTGCTTCTAACTTGGGCCCAAATTGTAAAATGGTCTTATCTATTGGCGATTTCGTTCCAATTCACATTCCAAGTAATATTCGGCATGCTAATTACATTGCCGGTTGCCAAATTGCATTATCTCTTATAGTTTCCGAGATATGGACTATCGATAATTTACACCTTAGGCTCTGCTTCTAACTTGCTCCCAAATTGTAAAATGGTCTTATCTATTGGCGATTTCGTTCCAATTCACATTCCAAGTAATATTCGGCATGCTAATTACATTGCCGGTTGCCAAATTGCATTATCTCTTATAGTTTCCGAGATATGGACTATCGATAATTTACACCTTAGGCTCTGCTTCTAACTTGGGCCCAAATTGTAAAATGGTCTTATCTATTGGCGATTTCGTTCCAATTCACATTCCAAGTAATATTCGGCATGCTAATTACATTGCCGGTTGCCAAATTGAATTATCTCTTATAGTTTCCGAGATATGGACTATCGATAATTTACACCTTAGGCTCTGCTTCTAACTTGGGCCCAAATTGTAAAATGGTCTTACCTATTGGCGATTTCGTTCCAATTCACATTCCAAGTAATATTCGGCATGCTAATTACATTTCCGGTTGCCAAATTGCATTATCTCTTATAGTTTCCGAGATATGGACTATCGATAATTTACACCTTAGGCTCTGCTTCTAACTTGGGCCCAAATTGTAAAATGGTCTTATCTATTGGCGATTTCGTTCCAATTCACATTCCAAGTAATATTCGGCATGCTAATTACATTGCCGGTTGCCAAATTGAATTATCTCTTATAGTTTCCGAGATATGGACTATCGATAATTTACACCTTAGGCTCTGCTTCTAACTTGGGCCCAAATTGTAAAATGGTCTTACCTATTGGCGATTTCGTTCCAATTCACATTCCAAGTAATATTCGGCATGCTAATTACATTTCCGGTTGCCAAATTGCATTATCTCTTATAGTTTCCGAGATATGGACTATCGATAATTTACACCTTAGGCTCTGCTTCTAACTTGGGCCCAAATTGTAAAATGGTCTTATCTATTGGCGATTTCGTTCCAATTCACATTCCAAGTAATATTCGGCATGCTAATTACATTGCCGGTTGCCAAATTGCATTATCTCTTATAGTTTCCGAGATATGGACTATCGATAATTTACACCTTAGGCTCTGCTTCTAACTTGCTCCCAAATTGTAAAATGGTCTTATCTATTGGCGATTTCGTTCCAATTCACATTCCAAGTAATATTCGGCATGCTAATTACATTGCCGGTTGCCAAATTGCATTATCTCTTATAGTTTCCGAGATATGGACTATCGATAATTTACACCTTAGGCTCTGCTTCTAACTTGGGCCCAAATTGTAAAATGGTCTTATCTATTGGCGATTTCGTTCCAATTCACATTCCAAGTAATATTCGGCATGCTAATTACATTGCCGGTTGCCAAATTGCATTATCTCTTATAGTTTCCGAGATATGGACTATCGATAATTTACACCTTAGGCTCTGCTTCTAACTTGGGCCCAAATTGTAAAATGGTCTTATCTATTGGCGATTTCGTTCCAATTCACATTCCTAGTAATATTCGGCATGCTAATTACATTGCCGGTTGCCAAATTGCATTATCTCTTATAGTTTCCGAGATATGGACTATCGATAATTTACACCATAGGCTCTGCTTCTAACTTGGGCCCAAATTGTAAAATGGTCTTATCTATTGGCGATTTCGTTCCAATTCACATTCCAAGTAATATTCGGCATGCTAATTACATTGCCGGTTGCCAAATTGCATTATCTCTTATAGTTTCCGAGATATGGACTATCGATAATTTACACCTTAGGCTCTGCTTCTAACTTGCTCCCAAATTGTAAAATGGTCTTATCTATTGGCGATTTCGTTCCAATTCACATTCCAAGTAATATTCGGCATGCTAATTACATTGCCGGTTGCCAAATTGCATTATCTCTTATAGTTTCCGAGATATGGACTATCGATAATTTACACCTTAGGCTCTGCTTCTAACTTGGGCCCAAATTGTAAAATGGTCTTATCTATTGGCGATTTCGTTCCAATTCACATTCCAAGTAATATTCGGCATGCTAATTACATTGCCGGTTGCCAAATTGAATTATCTCTTATAGTTTCCGAGATATGGACTATCGATAATTTACACCTTAGGCTCTGCTTCTAACTTGGGCCCAAATTGTAAAATGGTCTTACCTATTGGCGATTTCGTTCCAATTCACATTCCAAGTAATATTCGGCATGCTAATTACATTTCCGGTTGCCAAATTGCATTATCTCTTATAGTTTCCGAGATATGGACTATCGATAATTTACACCTTAGGCTCTGCTTCTAACTTGGGCCCAAATTGTAAAATGGTCTTATCTATTGGCGATTTCGTTCCAATTCACATTCCAAGTAATATTCGGCATGCTAATTACATTGCCGGTTGCCAAATTGCATTATCTCTTATAGTTTCCGAGATATGGACTATCGATAATTTACACCTTAGGCTCTGCTTCTAACTTGGGCCCAAATTGTAAAATGGTCTTATCTATTGGCGATTTCGTTGCAATTCACATTCCAAGTAATATTCGGCATGCTAATTACATTGCCGGTTGCCAAATTGCATTATTTCTTATAGTTTCCGAGATATGGACTATCGATAATTTACACCTTAGGCTCTGCTTCTAACTTGGGCCCAAATTGTAAAATGGTCTTATCTATTGGCGATTTCGTTCCAATTCACATTCCAAGTAATATTCGGCATGCTAATTACATTGCCGGTTGCCAAATTGCATTATCTCTTATGGTTTCCGAGATATGGTCTATCGATAATTTACACCTTAGGCTCTGCTTCTAACTTGGGCCCAAATTGTAAAATGGTCTTATCTATTGGCGATTTCGTTGCAATTCACATTCCAAGTAATATTCGGCATGCTAATTACATTGCCGGTTGCCAAATTGCATTATTTCTTATAGTTTCCGAGATATGGACTATCGATAATTTACACCTTAGGCTCTGCTTCTAACTTGGGCCCAAATTGTAAAATGGTCTTATCTATTGGCGATTTCGTTCCAATTCACATTCCAAGTAATATTCGGCATGCTAATTACATTGCCGGTTGCCAAATTGCATTATCTCTTATGGTTTCCGAGATATGGTCTATCGATAATTTACACCTTAGGCTCTGCTTCTAACTTGGGCCCAAATTGTAAAATGGTCTTATCTATTGGCGATTTCGTTCCAATTCACATTCCAAGTAATATTCGGCATGCTAATTACATTGCCGGTTGCCAAATTGCATTATCTCTTATGGTTTCCGAGATATGGTCTATCGATAATTTACACCTTAGGCTCTGCTTCTAACTTGGGCCCAAATTGTAAAATGGTCTTATCTATTGGCGATTTCGTTCCAATTCACATTCCAAGTAATATTCGGCATGCTAATTACATTGCCGGTTTCCAAATTGCATTATCTCTTATAGTTTCCGAGATATGGACTATCGATAATTTACACCTTAGGCTCTGCTTCTAACTTGGGCCCAAATTGTAAAATGGTCTTATCTATTGGCGATTTCGTTCCAATTCACACTCCAAGTAATATTCGGCATGCTAATTACATTGCCGGTTGCGAAATTGCATTATCTCTTATAGTTTCCGAGATATGGACTATCGATAATTTACACCTTAGTCTCTGCTTCTAACTTGGGCCCAAATTGTAAAATGGTCTTATCTATTGGCGATTTCGTTCCAATTCACATTCCAAGTAATATTCGGCATGCTAATTACATTGCCGGTTGCCAAATTGTATTATCTCTTATAGTTTCCGAGATATGGACTATCGATAATTTACACCTTAGGCTCTGCTTCTAACTTGGGCCCAAATTGTAAAATGGTCTTATCTATTGGCGATTTCGTTCCAATTCACATTCCAAGTAATATTCGGCATGCTAATTACATTGCCGGTTGCCAAATTGCATTATCTCTTATAGTTTCCGAGATATGGACTATCGATAATTTACACCTTAGGCTCTGCTTCTAACTTGGGCCCAAATTGTAAAATGGTCTTATCTATTGGCGATTTCGTCCCAATTCACATTCCAAGTGATATTCGGCATGCTAATTACATTGCCGGTTGCGAAATTGCATTATCTCTTATAGTTTCCGAGATATGGACTATCAGTAATTTACACCTTAGGCTCTGCTTCTAACTTGGGCCCAAATTGTAAAATGGTCTTATCTATTGGCGATTTCGTTCCAATTCACATTCCAAGTAATATTCGGCATGCTAATTACATTGCCGGTTGCCAAATTGCATTATCTCTTATAGTTTCCGAGATATGGACTATCGATAATTTACACCTTAGGCTCTGCTTCTAACTTGGGCCCAAATTGTAAAATGGTCTTATCTATTGGCGATTTCGTTCCAATTCACATTCCAAGTAATATTCGGCATGCTAATTACATTGCCGGTTGCCAAATTGCATTATCTCTTATAGTTTCCGAGATATGGACTATCGATAATTTACACCTTAGGCTCTGCTTCTAACATGGGCCCAAATTGTAAAATGGTCTTATCTATTGGCGATTTCGTCCAAATTCACATTCCAAGTGATATTCGGCATGCTAATTACATTGCCGGTTGCGAAATTGCATTATCTCTTATAGTTTCCGAGATATGGACTATCGATAATTTACACCTTAGGCTCTGCTTCTAACTTGGGCCCAAATTGTAAAATGGCCTTATCTATTGGCGATTTCGTTCCAATTCACATTCCAAGTAATATTCGGCATGCTAATTACATTGCCGGTTGCCAAATTGCATTATCTCTTATAGTTTCCGAGATATGGACTATCGATAATTTACACCTTAGGCTCTGCTTCTAACTTGGGCCCAAATTGTAAAATGGTCTTATCTATTGGCGGTTTCGTTCCAATTCACATTCCAAGTAATATTCGGCATGCTAATTACATTGCCGGTTGCCAAATTGCATTATCTCTTATAGTTTCCGAGATATGGACTATCGATAATTTACACCATAGGCTCTGCTTCTAACTTGGGCCCAAATTGTAAAATGGTCTTATCTATTGGCGATTTCGTTCCAATTCACATTCCAAGTAATATTCGGCATGCTAATTACATTGCCGGTTGCCAAATTGCATTATGTCTTATAGTTTCCGAGATATGGACTATCGATAATTTACACCTTAGGCTCTGCTTCTAACTTGGGCCCAAATTGTAAAATGGTCTTATCTATTGGCGATTTCGTTCCAATTCACATTCCAAGTAATATTCGGCATGCTAATTACATTGCCGGTGGCCAAATTGCATTATCTCTTATAGTTTCCGAGATATGGACTATCGATAATTTACACCTTAGGCTCTGCTTCTAACTTGGGCCCAAATTGTAAAATGGTCTTATCTATTGGCGATTTCGTTCCAATTCACATTCCAAGTAATATTCGGCATGCTAATTACATTGCCGGTTGCCAAATTTAATTATCCCTTATAGTTTCCGAGATATGGACTATCGATAATTTACACCTTAGGCTCTGCTTCTAACTTGGGCCCAAATTGTAAAATGGTCTTACCTATTGGCGATTTCGTTCCAATTCACATTCCAAGTAATATTCGGCATGCTAATTACATTGCCGGTTGCCAAATTGCATTATCTCTTATAGTTTCCGAGATATGGACTATCGATAATTTACGCCTTAGGCTCTGCTTCTAACTTGGGCCCAAATTGTAAAATGGTCTTATCTATTGGCGATTTCGTCCCAATTCACATTCCAAGTGATATTCGGCATGCTAATTACATTGCCGGTTGCGAAATTGCATTATCTCTTATAGTTTCCGAGATATGGACTATCAATAATTTACACCTTAGGCTCTGCTTCTAACTTGGGCCCAAATTGTAAAATGGTCTTATCTATTGGCGATTTCGTTCCAATTCACATTCCAAGTAATATTGGGCATGCTAATTACATTGCCGGTTGCCAAATTGCATTATCTCTTATAGTTTCCGAGATATGGACTATCGATAATTTACACCTTAGGCTCTGCTTCTAACTTGGGCCCAAATTGTAAAATGGTCTTATCTATTGGCGATTTCGTTCCAATTCACATTCCAAGTAATATTCGGCATGCTAATTACATTGCCGGTTGCCAAATTGCATTATCTCTTATAGTTTCCGAGATATGGACTATCGATAATTTACACCTTAGGCTCTGCTTCTAACTTGGGCCCAAATTGTAAAATGGTCTTATCTATTGGCGATTTCGTTCCAATTCACATTCCAAGTAATATTCGGCATGCTAATTACATTGCCGGTTTCCAAATTGCATTATCTCTTATAGTTTCCGAGATATGGACTATCGATAATTTACACCTTAGGCTCTGCTTCTAACTTGGGCCCAAATTGTAAAATGGTCTTATCTATTGGCGATTTCGTTCCAATTCACACTCCAAGTAATATTCGGCATGCTAATTACATTGCCGGTTGCAAAATTGCATTATCTCTTATAGTTTCCGAGATATGGACTATCGATAATTTACACCTTAGGCTCTGCTTCTAACTTGGGCCCAAATTGAAAAATGGTCTTATCTATTGGCGATTTCGTTCCAATTCACATTCCAAGTAATATTCGGCATGCTAATTACATTGCCGGTTGCCAAATTGCATTATCTCTTATAGTTTCCGAGATATGGACTATCGATAATTTACACCTTAGGCTCTGCTTCTAACTTGGGCCCAAATTGTAAAATGGTCTTATCTATTGGCGATTTCATTCCAATTCACATTCCAAGTAATATTCGGCATGCTAATTACATTGCCGGTTGCCAAATTGCATTATCTCTTATAGTTTCCGAGATATGGATTATCGATAATTTACACCTTAGGCTATGCTTCTAACTTGGGCCCAAATTGTAAAATGGTCTTATCTATTGGCGATTTCGTTCCAATTCACATTCCAAGTAATATTCGGCATGCTAATTACATTGCCGGTTGCCAAATTGCATTATCTCTTATAGTTTCCGAGATATGGACTATCGATAATTTACACCTTAGGCTCTGCTTCTAACTTGGGCCCAAATTGTAAAATGGTCTTATCTATTGGCGATTTCGTTCCAATTCACACTCCAAGTAATATTCGGCATGCTAATTACATTGCCGGTTGCCAAATTGCATTATCTCTTATAGTTTCCGAGATATGGACTATCGATAATTTACACCTTAGGCTCTGCTTCTAACTTGGGCCCAAATTGTAAAATGGTCTTATCTATTGGCGATTTCGTTCCAATTCACATTCCAAGTAATATTCGGCATGCTAATTACATTGCCGGTTGCCAAATTGCATTATCTCTTATAGTTTCCGAGATATGGACTATCGATAATTTACACCATAGGCTCTGCTTCTAACTTGGGCCCAAATTGTAAAATGGTCTTATCTATTGGCGATTTCGTTCCAATTCACATTCCAAGTAATATTCGGCATGCTAATTACATTGCCGGTTGCCAAATTGCATTATCTCTTATAGTTTCCGAGATATGGACTATCGATAATTTACACCTTAGGCTCTGCTTCTAACTTGCTCCCAAATTGTAAAATGGTCTTATCTATTGGCGATTTCGTTCCAATTCACATTCCAAGTAATATTCGGCATGCTAATTACATTGCCGGTTGCCAAATTGCATTATCTCTTATAGTTTCCGAGATATGGACTATCGATAATTTACACCTTAGGCTCTGCTTCTAACTTGGGCCCAAATTGTAAAATGGTCTTATCTATTGGCGATTTCGTTCCAATTCACATTCCAAGTAATATTCGGCATGCTAATTACATTGCCGGTTGCCAAATTGCATTATCTCTTATAGTTTCCGAGATATGGACTATCGATAATTTACACCTTAGGCTCTGCTTCTAACTTGGGCCCAAATTGTAAAATGGTCTTATCTATTGGCGATTTCGTTCCAATTCACATTCCTAGTAATATTCGGCATGCTAATTACATTGCCGGTTGCCAAATTGCATTATCTCTTATAGTTTCCGAGATATGGACTATCGATAATTTACACCATAGGCTCTGCTTCTAACTTGGGCCCAAATTGTAAAATGGTCTTATCTATTGGCGATTTCGTTCCAATTCACATTCCAAGTAATATTCGGCATGCTAATTACATTGCCGGTTGCCAAATTGCATTATCTCTTATAGTTTCCGAGATATGGACTATCGATAATTTACACCTTAGGCTCTGCTTCTAACTTGCTCCCAAATTGTAAAATGGTCTTATCTATTGGCGATTTCGTTCCAATTCACATTCCAAGTAATATTCGGCATGCTAATTACATTGCCGGTTGCCAAATTGCATTATCTCTTATAGTTTCCGAGATATGGACTATCGATAATTTACACCTTAGGCTCTGCTTCTAACTTGGGCCCAAATTGTAAAATGGTCTTATCTATTGGCGATTTCGTTCCAATTCACATTCCAAGTAATATTCGGCATGCTAATTACATTGCCGGTTGCCAAATTGAATTATCTCTTATAGTTTCCGAGATATGGACTATCGATAATTTACACCTTAGGCTCTGCTTCTAACTTGGGCCCAAATTGTAAAATGGTCTTACCTATTGGCGATTTCGTTCCAATTCACATTCCAAGTAATATTCGGCATGCTAATTACATTTCCGGTTGCCAAATTGCATTATCTCTTATAGTTTCCGAGATATGGACTATCGATAATTTACACCTTAGGCTCTGCTTCTAACTTGGGCCCAAATTGTAAAATGGTCTTATCTATTGGCGATTTCGTTCCAATTCACATTCCAAGTAATATTCGGCATGCTAATTACATTGCCGGTTGCCAAATTGCATTATCTCTTATAGTTTCCGAGATATGGACTATCGATAATTTACACCTTAGGCTCTGCTTCTAACTTGGGCCCAAATTGTAAAATGGTCTTATCTATTGGCGATTTCGTTCCAATTCACATTCCAAGTAATATTCGGCATGCTAATTACATTGCCGGTTGCCAAATTGCATTATCTCTTATAGTTTCCGAGATATGGACTATCGATAATTTACACCTTAGGCTCTGCTTCTAACTTGGGCCCAAATTGTAAAATGGTCTTATCTATTGGCGATTTCGTTCCAATTCACATTCCAAGTAATATTCGGCATGCTAATTACATTGCCGGTTGCCAAATTGCATTATCTCTTATAGTTTCC
Source organism: Rhynchophorus ferrugineus (assembly GCF_030347505.1). NCBI lineage: Eukaryota > Metazoa > Arthropoda > Insecta > Coleoptera > Curculionidae > Rhynchophorus > Rhynchophorus ferrugineus. Next base: position 12,771 of record NW_027472861.1, read on the forward strand.
GAGATATGGACTATCGATAATTTACACCATAGGCTCTGCTTCTAACTTGGGCCCAAATTGTAAAATGGTCTTATCTATTGGCGATTTCGTTCCAATTCACATTCCAAGTAATATTCGGCATGCTAATTACATTGCCGGTTGCCAAATTGCATTATCTCTTATAGTTTCCGAGATATGGACTATCGATAATTTACACCTTAGGCTCTGCTTCTAACTTGCTCCCAAATTGTAAAATGGTCTTATCTATTGGCGATTTCGTTCCAATTCACATTCCAAGTAATATTCGGCATGCTAATTAAATTGCCGGTTGCCAAATTGCATTATCTCTTATAGTTTCCGAGATATGGACTATCGATAATTTACACCTTAGGCTCTGCTTCTAACTTGGGCCCAAATTGTAAAATGGTCTTATCTATTGGCGATTTCGTTCCAATTCACATTCCAAGTAATATTCGGCATGCTAATTACATTGCCGGTTGCCAAATTGCATTATCTCTTATAGTTTCCGAGATATGGACTATCGATAATTTACACCTTAGGCTCTGCTTCTAACTTGGGCCCAAATTGTAAAATGGTCTTATCTATTGGCGATTTCGTTCCAATTCACATTCCTAGTAATATTCGGCATGCTAATTACATTGCCGGTTGCCAAATTGCATTATCTCTTATAGTTTCCGAGATATGGACTATCGATAATTTACACCATAGGCTCTGCTTCTAACTTGGGCCCAAATTGTAAAATGGTCTTATCTATTGGCGATTTCGTTCCAATTCACATTCCAAGTAATATTCGGCATGCTAATTACATTGCCGGTTGCCAAATTGCATTATCTCTTATAGTTTCCGAGATATGGACTATCGATAATTTACACCTTAGGCTCTGCTTCTAACTTGCTCCCAAATTGTAAAATGGTCTTATCTATTGGCGATTTCGTTCCAATTCACATTCCAAGTAATATTCGGCATGCTAATTACATTGCCGGTTGCCAAATTGCATTATCTCTTATAGTTTCCGAGATATGGACTATCGATAATTTACACCTTAGGCTCTGCTTCTAACTTGGGCCCAAATTGTAAAATGGTCTTATCTATTGGCGATTTCGTTCCAATTCACATTCCAAGTAATATTCGGCATGCTAATTACATTGCCGGTTGCCAAATTGAATTATCTCTTATAGTTTCCGAGATATGGACTATCGATAATTTACACCTTAGGCTCTGCTTCTAACTTGGGCCCAAATTGTAAAATGGTCTTACCTATTGGCGATTTCGTTCCAATTCACATTCCAAGTAATATTCGGCATGCTAATTACATTTCCGGTTGCCAAATTGCATTATCTCTTATAGTTTCCGAGATATGGACTATCGATAATTTACACCTTAGGCTCTGCTTCTAACTTGGGCCCAAATTGTAAAATGGTCTTATCTATTGGCGATTTCGTTCCAATTCACATTCCAAGTAATATTCGGCATGCTAATTACATTGCCGGTTGCCAAATTGCATTATCTCTTATAGTTTCCGAGATATGGACTATCGATAATTTACACCTTAGGCTCTGCTTCTAACTTGGGCCCAAATTGTAAAATGGTCTTATCTATTGGCGATTTCGTTCCAATTCACATTCCAAGTAATATTCGGCATGCTAATTACATTGCCGGTTGCCAAATTGCATTATCTCTTATAGTTTCCGAGATATGGACTATCGATAATTTACACCTTAGGCTCTGCTTCTAACTTGGGCCCAAATTGTAAAATGGTCTTATCTATTGGCGATTTCGTTCCAATTCACATTCCAAGTAATATTCGGCATGCTAATTACATTGCCGGTTGCCAAATTGCATTATCTCTTATAGTTTCCGAGATATGGACTATCGATAATTTACACCTTAGGCTCTGCTTCTAACTTGGGCCCAAATTGTAAAATGGTCTTATCTATTGGCGATTTCGTTCCAATTCACATTCCTAGTAATATTCGGCATGCTAATTACATTGCCGGTTGCCAAATTGCATTATCTCTTATAGTTTCCGAGATATGGACTATCGATAATTTACACCATAGGCTCTGCTTCTAACTTGGGCCCAAATTGTAAAATGGTCTTATCTATTGGCGATTTCGTTCCAATTCACATTCCAAGTAATATTCGGCATGCTAATTACATTGCCGGTTGCCAAATTGCATTATCTCTTATAGTTTCCGAGATATGGACTATCGATAATTTACACCTTAGGCTCTGCTTCTATCTTGCTCCCAAATTGTAAAATGGTCTTATCTATTGGCGATTTCGTTCCAATTCACATTCCAAGTAATATTCGGCATGCTAATTACATTGCCGGTTGCCAAATTGCATTATCTCTTATAGTTTCCGAGATATGGACTATCGATAATTTACACCTTAGGCTCTGCTTCTAACTTGGGCCCAAATTGTAAAATGGTCTTATCTATTGGCGATTTCGTTCCAATTCACATTCCAAGTAATATTCGGCATGCTAATTACATTGCCGGTTGCCAAATTGAATTATCTCTTATAGTTTCCGAGATATGGACTATCGATAATTTACACCTTAGGCTCTGCTTCTAACTTGGGCCCAAATTGTAAAATGGTCTTACCTATTGGCGATTTCGTTCCAATTCACAGTCCAAGTAATATTCGGCATGCTAATTACATTGCCGGTTGCCAAATTGCATTATCTCTTATAGTTTCCGAGATATGGACTATCGATAATTTACACCTTAGGCTCTGCTTCTAACTTGGGCCCAAATTGTAAAATGGTCTTATCTATTGGCGATTTCGTTCCAATTCACATTCCAAGTAATATTCGGCATGCTAATTACATTGCCGGTTGCCAAATTGCATTATCTCTTATAGTTTCCGAGATATGGACTATCGATAATTTACACCTTAGGCTCTGCTTCTAACTTGGGCCCAAATTGTAAAATGGTCTTATCTATTGGCGATTTCGTTCCAATTCACATTCCAAGTAATATTCGGCATGCTAATTACATTGCCGGTTGCCAAATTGCATTATCTCTTATAGTTTCCGAGATATGGACTATCGATAATTTACACCTTAGGCTCTGCTTCTAACTTGGGCCCAAATTGTAAAATGGTCTTATCTATTGGCGATTTCGTCCCAATTCACATTCCAAGTGATATTCGGCATGCTAATTACATTCCCGGTTGCGAAATTGCATTATCTCTTATAGTTTCCGAGATATGGACTATCAATAATTTACACCTTAGGCTCTGCTTCTAACTTGGGCCCAAATTGTAAAATGGTCTTATCTATTGGCGATTTCGTTCCAATTCACATTCCAAGTAATATTCGGCATGCTAATTACATTGCCGGTTGCCAAATTGCATTATCTCTTATAGTTTCCGAGATATGGACTATCGATAATTTACACCTTAGGCTCTGCTTCTAACTTGGGCCCAAATTGTAAAAAGGTTTTATCTATTGGCTATTTCGTTCCAATTCACATTCCAAGTAATATTCGGCATGCTAATTACATTGCCGGTTGCCAAATTGCATTATCTCTTATAGTTTCCGAGATATGGACTATCGATAATTTACACCTTAGGCTCTGCTTCTAACTTGGGCCCAAATTGTAAAATGGTCTTATCTATTGGCGATTTCGTTCCAATTCACATTCCAAGTAATATTCGGCATGCTAATTACATTGCCGGTTGCCAAATTGCATTATCTTTTATAGTTTCCGAGATATGGACTATCGATAATTTACACCATAGGCTCTGCTTCTAACTTGGGCCCAAATTGTAAAATGGTCTTATCTATTGGCGATTTCGTTCCAATTCACATTCCAAGTAATATTCGGCATGCTAATTATATTGCCGGTTGCCAAATTGCATTATCTCTTATAGTTTCCGAGATATGGACTATCGATAATTTACACCTTAGGCTCTGCTTCTAACTTGCTCCCAAATTGTAAAATGGTCTTATCTATTGGCGATTTCGTTCCAATTCACATTCCAAATAATATTCGGCATGCTAATTACATTGCCGGTTGCCAAATTGCATTATCTCTTATAGTTTCCGAGATATGGACTATCGATAATTTACACCTTAGGCTCTGCTTCTAACTTGGGCCCAAATTGTAAAATGGTCTTATCTATTGGCGATTTCGTTCCAATTCACATTCCAAGTAATATTCGGCATGCTAATTACATTGCCGGTTGCCAAATTGAATTATCTCTTATAGTTTCCGAGATATGGACTATCGATAATTTACACCTTAGGCTCTGCTTCTAACTTGGGCCCAAATTGTAAAATGGTCTTACCTATTGGCGATTTCGTTCCAATTCACATTCCAAGTAATATTCGGCATGCTAATTACATTGCCGGTTGCCAAATTGCATTATCTCTTATAGTTTCCGAGATATGGACTATCGATAATTTACACCTTAGGCTCTGCTTCTAACTTGGGCCCAAATTGTAAAATGGTCTTATCTATTGGCGATTTCGTTCCAATTCACATTCCAAGTAATATTCGGCATGCTAATTACATTGCCGGTTGCCAAATTGCATTATCTCTTATAGTTTCCGAGATATGGACTATCGATAATTTACACCTTAGGCTCTGCTTCTAACTTGGGCCCAAATTGTAAAATGGTCTTATCTATTGGCGATTTCGTTCCAATTCACATTCCAAGTAATATTCGGCATGCTAATTACATTGCCGGTTGCCAAATTGCATTATCTCTTATAGTTTCCGAGATATGGACTATCGATAATTTACACCTTAGGCTCTGCTTCTAACTTGGGCCCAAATTGTAAAATGGTCTTATCTATTGGCGATTTCGTTCCAATTCACATTCCAAGTAATATTCGGCATGCTAATTACATTGCCGGTTGCCAAATTGCATTATCTCTTATAGTTTCCGAGATATGGACTATCGATAATTTACACCTTAGGCTCTGCTTCTAACTTGGGCCCAAATTGTAAAATGGTCTTATCTATTGGCGATTTCGTTCCAATTCACACTCCAAGTAATATTCGGCATGCTAATTACATTGCCGGTTGCGAAATTGCATTATCTCTTATAGTTTCCGAGATATGGACTATCAATAATTTACACCTTAGGCTCTGCTTCTAACTTGGGCCCAAATTGTAAAATGGTCTTATCTATTGGCGATTTCGTTCCAATTCACATTCCAAGTAATATTCGGCATGCTAATTACATTGCCGGTTGCCAAATTGCATTATCTCTTATAGTTTCCGAGATATGGACTATCGATAATTTACACCTTAGGCTCTGCTTCTAACTTGGGCCCAAATTGTAAAATGGCCTTATCTATTGGCGATTTCGTCCCAATTCACATTCCAAGTAATATTCGGCATGCTAATTACATTGCCGGTTGCGAAATTGCATTATCTCTTATAGTTTCAGAGATATGGACTATCGATAATTTACACCTTAGGCTCTGCTTCAAACTTGGGCCCAAATTGTAAAATGGTCTTATCTATTGGCAATTTCGTTCCAATTCACATTCCAAGTAATATTCGGCATGCTAATTACATTGCCGATTGCCAAATTGCATTATCTCTTATAGTTTCCGAGATATGGACTATCGATAATTTACACCTTAGGCTCTGCTTCTAACTTGGGCCCAAATTGTAAAATGGTCTTATCTATTGGCGATTTCGTTCCAATTCACATTCCAAGTAATATTCGGCATGCTAATTACATTGCCGGTTGCCAAATTGCATTATCTCTTATAGTTTCCGAGATATGGACTATCGATAATTTACACCTTAGGCTCTGCTTCTAACTTGGGCCCAAATTGTAAAATGGTCTTATCTATTGGCGATTTCGTTCCAATTCACATTCCAAGTAATATTCGGCATGCTAATTACATTGCCGGTTGCCAAATTGCATTATCTCTTATAGTTTCCGAGATATGGACTAGCGATAATTTACACCTTAGGCTCTGCTTCTAACTTGGGCCCAAATTGTAAAATGGTCTTATCTATTGGCGATTTCGTTCCAATTCACATTCCAAGTAATATTCGGCATGCTAATTACATTGCCGGTTGCCAAATTGCATTATCTCTTATAGTTTCCGAGATATGGACTATCGATAATTTACACCTTAGGCTCTGCTTCTAACTTGGGCCCAAATTGTAAAATGGCCTTATCTATTGGCGATTTCGTCCCAATTCACATTCCAAGTAATATTCGGCATGCTAATTACATTGCCGGTTGCGAAATTGCATTATCTCTTATAGTTTCAGAGATATGGACTATCGATAATTTACACCTTAGGCTCTGCTTCTAACTTGGGCCCAAATTGTAAAATGGTCTTATCTATTGGCGATTTCGTTCCAATTCACATTCCAAGTAATATTCGGCATGCTAATTACATTGCCGGTTGCCAAATTGCATTATCTCTTATAGTTTCCGAGATATGGACTATCGATAATTTACACCTTAGGCTCTGCTTCTAACTTGGGCCCAAATTGTAAAATGGTCTTATCTATTGGCGATTTCGTTCCAATTCACATTCCAAGTAATATTCGGCATGCTAATTACATTGCCGGTTGCCAAATTGCATTATCTCTTATAGTTTCCGAGATATGGACTATCGATAATTTACACCTTAGACTCTGTTTCTAACTTGGGCCCAAATTGTAAAATGGTCTTATCTATTGGCGATTTCGTTCCAATTCACATTCCAAGTAATATTCGGCATGATAATTACATTGCCGGTTGCCAAATTGAATTATCTCTTATAGTTTCCGAGATATGGACTATCGATAATTTACACCTTAGGCTCTGTTTCTAACTTGGGCCCAAATTGTAAAATGGTCTTATCTATTGGCGATTTCGTTCCAATTCACATTCCAAGTAATATTCGGCATGCTAATTACATTGCCGGTTGCCAAATTGCATTATCTCTTATAGTTTCCGAGATATGGACTATCGATAATTTACACCTTAGGCTCTGCTTCTAACTTGGGCCCAAATTGTAAAATGGTCTTATCTATTGGCGATTTCGTTCCAATTCACATTCCAAGTAATATTCGGCATGCTAATTACATTGCCGGTTGACAAATTGCATTATCTCTTATAGTTTCCGAGATATGGACTATCGATAATTTACACCATAGGCTCTGCTTCTAACTTGGGCCCAAATTGTAAAATGGTCTTATCTATTGGCGATTTCGTTCCAATTCACATTCCAAGTAATATTCGGCATGCCAATTACATTGCCGTTTGCCAAATTGCATTATCTCTTATAGTTTCCGAGATATGGACTATCGATAATTTACACCTTAGGCTCTGCTTCTAACTTGCTCCCAAATTGTAAAATGGTCTTATCTATTGGCGATTTCGTTCCAATTCACATTCCAAGTAATATTCGGCATGCTAATTACATTGCCGGTTGCCAAATTGCATTATCTCTTATAGTTTCCGAGATATGGACTATCGATAATTTACACCTTAGGCTCTGCTTCTAACTTGGGCCCAAATTGTAAAATGGTCTTATCTATTACCGATTTCGTTCCAATTCACATTCCAAGTAATATTCGGCATGCTAATTACATTGCCGGTTGCCAAATTGAATTATCTCTTATAGTTTCCAAGATATGGACTATCGATAATTTACACCTTAGGCTCTGCTTCTAAGTTGGGCCCAAATTGTAAAATGGTCTTACCTATTGGCGATTTCGTTCCAATTCACATTCCAAGTACTATTCGGCATGCTAATTACATTGCCGGTTGCCAAATTGCATTATCTCTTATAGTTTCCGAGATATGGACTATCGATAATTTACACCTTAGGCTCTGCTTCTAACTTGGGCCCAAATTGTAAAATGGTCTTATCTATTGGCGATTTCGTTACAATTCACATTCCAAGTAATATTCGGCATGCTAATTACATTGCCGGTTGCCAAATTGCATTATCTCTTATAGTTTCCGAGATATGGACTATCGATAATTTACACCTTAGGCTCTGCTTCTAACTTGGGCCCAAATTGTAAAATGGTCTTATCTATTGGCGATTTCGTCCCAATTCACATTCCAAGTGATATTCGGCATGCTAATTACATTGCCGGTTGCGAAATTGCATTATCTCTTATAGTTTCCGATATATGGACTATCAATAATTTACACCTTAGGCTCTGCTTCTAACTTGGGCTCAAATTGTAAAATGATCTTATCTATTGGCGATTTTGTTCCAATTCACAATCCAAGTAATATTCGGCATGCTAATTACATTGCCGGTTGCCAAATTGCATTATCTCTTATAGTTTCCGAGATATGGACTATCGATAATTTACACCTTAGGCTCTGCTTCTAACTTGGGCCCAAATTGTAAAATGGTCTTATCTATTGGCGATTTCGTTGCAATTCACATTCCAAGTAAGATTCGGCATGCTAATTACATTGCCGGTTGCCAAATTGCATTATCTCTTATAGTTTCCGAGATATGGACTATCGATAATTTACACCTTAGGCTCTGCTTCTAACTTGGGCCCAAATTGTAAAATGGTCTTATCTATTGGCGATTTCGTTCCAATTCACATTCCAAGTAATATTCGGCATGCTAATTACATTGCCGGTTGCCAAATTGCATTATCTCTTATAGTTTCCGAGATATGGACTATCGATAATTTACACCTTAGGCTCTGCTTCTAACTTGGGCCCAAATTGTAAAATGGTCTTACCTATTGGCGAATTCGTTCCAATTCACATTCCAAGTAATATTCGGCATGCTAATTACATTGCCGTTTGCCAAATTGCATTATCTCTTATAGTTTCCGAGATATGGACTATCGATACTTTACACCTTAGGCTCTGCTTCTAACTTGGGCCCAAATTGTAAAATGGTCTTATCTATTGGCGATTTCGTTCCAATTCACATTCCAAGTAATATTCGGCATGCTAATTACATTGCCGGTTGCCAAATTGCATTATCTCTTATAGTTTCCGAGATATGGACTATCGATAATTTACACCTTAGGCTCTGCTTCTAACTTGGGCCCAAATTGTAAAATGGCCTTATCTATTGGCGATTTCGTTCCAATTCACACTCCAAGTAATATTCGGCATGCTAATTACATTGCCGGTTGCGAAATTGCATTATCTCTTATAGTTTCCGAGATATGGACTATCGATAATTTACACCTTAGGCTCTGCTTCTAACTTGGGCCCAAATTGTAAAATGGTCTTATCTATTGGCGATTTCGTTCCAATTCACATTCCAAGTAATATTCGGCATGCTAATTACATTCCCGGTTGCCAAATTGCATTATCTCTTATAGTTTCCGAGATATGGACTATCGATAATTTACACCTTAGGCTCTGCTTCTAACTTGGGCCCAAATTGTAAAATGGCCTTATCTATTGGCGATTTCGTTCCAATTCACATTCCAAGTAATATTCGGCATGCTGATTACATTGCCGGTTGCCAAATTGCATTATCTCTTATAGTTTCCGAGATATGGACTATCGATAATTTACACCTTAGGCTCTGCTTCTAACTTGGGCCCAAATTGTAAAATGGTCTTATCTATTGGCGATTTCGTTCCAATTCACATTCCAGGTAATATTCGGCATGCTAATTACATTGCCGGTTGCCAAATTGCATTATCTCTTATAGTTTCCGAGATATAGACTATCGATAATTTACACCTTAGGCTCTGCTTCTAACTTGGGCCCAAATTGTAAAATGGTCTTATCTATTGGCGATTTCGTTCCAATTCACATTCCAAGTAATATTCGGCATGCTAATTATATTGCCGGTTGCCAAATTGCATTATCTCTTATAGTTTCCGAGATATGGACTATCGATAATTTACAACTTAGGCTCTGCTTCTAACTTGGGCCCAAATTGTAAAATCGTCTTATCTATTGGCGATTTCGTTCCAATTCACATTCCAAGTAATATTCGGCATGCTAATTACATTGCCGGTTGCCAAATTGCATTATCTCTTATAGTTTCCGAGATATGGACTATCGATAATTTACACCTTAGGCTCTGCTTCTAACTTGGGCCCAAATTGTAAAATGGTCTTATCTATTGGCGATTTCGTTCCAATTCACATTCCAAGTAATATTCGGCATGCTAATTACATTGCCGGTTGCCAAATTGAATTATCTCTTAGAGTTTCCGAGATATGGACTATCGATAATTTACACCTTAGGCTCTGCTTCTAACTTGGGCCCAAATTGTAAAATGGTCTTACCTATTGGCGATTTCGTTCCAATTCACATTCCAAGTAATATTCGGCATGCTAATTACATTGCCGGTGGCCAAGTTGCATTATCTCTTATAGTTTCCGAGATATGGACTATCGATAATTTACACCTTAGGCTCTGCTTCTAACTTGGGCCCAAATTGTAAAATGGTCTTATCTATTGGCGATTTCGTTCCAATTCACATTCCAAGTAATATTCGGCATGCTAATTACATTGCCGGTTGCCAAATTGCATTATCTCTTATAGTTTCCGAGATATGGACTATCGATTATTTTTAACCTTAGGCTCTGCTTCTAACTTGGGCCCAAACTGTAAAATGGTCTTATCTATTGGCGATTTCGTTCCAATTCACATTCCAAGTAATATTCGGCATGCTAATTACATTGCCGGTTGCCAAATTGCATTATCTCTTATAGTTTCCGAGATATGGACTATCGATAATTTACACCTTAGGCTCTGCTTCTAACTTGGGCCCAAATTGTAAAATGGTCTTATCTATTGGCGATTTCGTTCCAATTCACATTCCAAGTAATATTCGGCATGCTAATTACATTGCCGGTTGCCAAATTGCATTATCTCTTATAGTTTCCGAGATATGGACTATCGATAATTTACACCTTAGGCTCTGCTTCTAACTTGGGCCCAAATTGTAAAATGGTCTTATCTATTGGCGATTTCGTCCCAATTCACATTCCAAGTGATATTCGGCATGCTAATTACATTGCCGGTTGCGAAATTGCATTATCTCTTATAGTTTCCGAGATATGGACTATCAATAATTTACACCTTAGGCTCTGCTTCTAACTTGGGCCCAAATTGTAAAATGGTCTTATCTATTGGCGATTTCGTTCCCATTCACATTCCAAGTAATATTCAGCATGCTAATTACATTGCCGGTTGCCAAATTGCATTATCTCTTATAGTTTCCGAGATATGGACTATCGATAATTTACACCTTAGGCTCTGCTTCTAACTTGGGCCCAAATTGTAAAATGGTCTTATCTATTGGCGATTTCGTTCCAATTCACATTCCAAGTAATATTCGGCATTCTAATTACATTGCCGGTTGCCAAATTGCATTATCTCTTATAGTTTCCGAGATATGGACTATCGATAATTTACACCTTAGGCTCTGCTTCTAACTTGGGCCCTAATTGTAAAATGGTCTTATCTATTGGCGATTTCGTTCCAATTCACATTCCAAGTAATATTCGGCATGCTAATTACATTGCCGGTTGCCAAATTGCATTATCTCTTATAGTTTCCGAGATATGGACTATCGATAATTTACACCTTAGGCTCTGCTTCTAACTTGGGCCCAAATTGTAAAATCGTCTTATCTATTGGCGATTTCGTTCCAATTCACATTCCAAGTAATATTCGGCATGCTAATTACATTGCCGGTTGCCAAATTGCATTATCTCTTATAGTTTCCGAGATATGGACTATCGATAATTTACACCTTAGGCTCTGCTTCTAACTTGGGCCCAAATTGTAAAATCGTCTTATCTATTGGCGATTTCGTTCCAATTCACATTCCAAGTAATATTCGGCATGCTAATTACATTGCCGGTTGCCAAATTGCATTATCTCTTATAGTTTCCGAGATATGGACTATCGATAATTTACACCTTAGGCTCTGCTTCTAACTTGGGCCCAAATTGTAAAATGGTCTTATCTATTGGCGATTTCGTTCCAATTCACATTCCAAGTAATATTCGGCATGCTAATTACATTGCCGGTGGCCAAGTTGCATTATCTCTTATAGTTTCCGAGATATGGACTATCGATAATTTACACCTTAGGCTCTGCTTCTAACTTGGGCCCAAATTGTAAAATGGTCTTATCTATTGGCGATTTCGTTCCAATTCACATTCCAAGTAATATTCGGCATGCTAATTACATTGCCGGTTGCCAAATTGCATTATCTCTTATAGTTTCCGAGATATGGACTATCGATAATTTACACCTTAGGCTCTGCTTCTAACTTGGGCCCAAATTGTAAAATGGCCTTATCTATTGGCGAATTCGTTCCAATTCACATTCCAAGTAATATTCGGCATGCTGATTACATTGCCGGTTGCCAAATTGCACTATCTCTTATAGTTTCCGAGATATGGACTATCGATAATTTACACCTTAGGCTCTGCTTCTAACTTGGGCCCAAATTGTAAAATGGTCTCATCTATTGGCGATTTCGTTCCAATTCACATTCCAAGTAATATTCGGCATGCTAATTACATTGCCGGTTGCCAAATTGCATTATCTCTTATAGTTTCCGAGATATGGACTATCGATAATTTACACCTTAGGCTCTGCTTCTAACTTGGGCCCAAATTGTAAAATGGTCTTATCTATTGGCGATTTCGTTCCAATTCACATTCCAAGTAATATTCGGCATGCTAATTAAATTGCCGGTTGCCAAATTGCATTATCTCTTATAGTTTCCGAGATATGGACTATCGATAATTTACACCTTAGGCTCTGCTTCTAACTTGGGCCCAAATTGTAAAATGGTCTTATCTATTGGCGATTTCGTTCCAATTCACATTCCAAGTAATATTCGGCATGCTAATTACATTGCCGGTTGCCAAATTGAATTATCTCTTAGAGTTTCCGAGATATGGACTATCGATAATTTACACCTTAGGCTCTGCTTCTAACTTGGGCCCAAATTGTAAAATGGTCTTACCTATTGGCGATTTCGTTCCAATTCACATTCCAAGTAATATTCGGCATGCTAATTACATTGCCGGTGGCCAAGTTGCATTATCTCTTATAGTTTCCGAGATATGGACTATCGATAATTTACACCTTAGGCTCTGCTTCTAACTTGGGCCCAAATTGTAAAATGGTCTTATCTATTGGCGATTTCGTTCCAATTCACATTCCAAGTAATATTCGGCGTGCTAATTACATTGCCGGTTGCCAAATTGCATTATCTCTTATAGTTTCCGAGATATGGACTATCGATTATTTTTAACCTTAGGCTCTGCTTCTAACTTGGGCCCAAACTGTAAAATGGTCTTATCTATTGGCGATTTCGTTCCAATTCACATTCCAAGTAATATTCGGCATGCTAATTACATTGCCGGTTGCCAAATTGCATTATCTCTTATAGTTTCCGAGATATGGACTATCGATAATTTACACCTTAGGCTCTGCTTCTAACTTGGGCCCAAATTGTAAAATGGTCTTATCTATTGGCGATTTCGTTCCAATTCACATTCCAAGTAATATTCGGCATGCTAATTACATTGCCGGTTGCCAAATTGCATTATCTCTTATAGTTTCCGAGATATGGACTATCGATAATTTACACCTTAGGCTCTGCTTCTAACTTGGGCCCAAATTGTAAAATGGTCTTATCTATTGGCGATTTCGTCCCAATTCACATTCCAAGTGATATTCGGCATGCTAATTACATTGCCGGTTGCGACATTGCATTATCTCTTATAGTTTCCGAGATATGGACTATCAATAATTTACACCTTAGGCTCTGCTTCTAACTTGGGCCCAAATTGTAAAATGGTCTTATCTATTGGCGATTTCGTTCCCATTCACATTCCAAGTAATATTCAGCATGCTAATTACATTGCCGGTTGCCAAATTGCATTATCTCTTATAGTTTCCGAGATATGGACTATCGATAATTTACACCTTAGGCTCTGCTTCTAACTTGGGCCCAAATTGTAAAATGGTCTTATCTATTGGCGATTTCGTTCCAATTCACATTCCAAGTAATATTCGGCATTCTAATTACATTGCCGGTTGCCAAATTGCATTATCTCTTATAGTTTCCGAGATATGGACTATCGATAATTTACACCTTAGGCTCTGCTTCTAACTTGGGCCCTAATTGTAAAATGGTCTTATCTATTGGCGATTTCGTTCCAATTCACATTCCAAGTAATATTCGGCATGCTAATTACATTGCCGGTTGCCAAATTGCATTATCTCTTATAGTTTCCGAGATATGGACTATCGATAATTTACACCTTAGGCTCTGCTTCTAACTTGGGCCCAAATTGTAAAATCGTCTTATCTATTGGCGATTTCGTTCCAATTCACATTCCAAGTAATATTCGGCATGCTAATTACATTGCCGGTTGCCAAATTGCATTATCTCTTATAGTTTCCGAGATATGGACTATCGATAATTTACACCTTAGGCTCTGCTTCTAACTTGGGCCCAAATTGTAAAATGGTCTTATCTATTGGCGATTTCGTTCCAATTCACATTCCAAGTAATATTCGGCATGCTAATTACATTGCCGGTGGCCAAGTTGCATTATCTCTTATAGTTTCCGAGATATGGACTATCGATAATTTACACCTTAGGCTCTGCTTCTAACTTGGGCCCAAATTGTAAAATGGTCTTATCTATTGGCGATTTCGTTCCAATTCACATTCCAAGTAATATTCGGCATGCTAATTACATTGCCGGTTGCCAAATTGCATTATCTCTTATAGTTTCCGAGATATGGACTATCGATAATTTACACCTTAGGCTCTGCTTCTAACTTGGGCCCAAATTGTAAAATGGCCTTATCTATTGGCGAATTCGTTCCAATTCACATTCCAAGTAATATTCGGCATGCTGATTACATTGCCGGTTGCCAAATTGCACTATCTCTTATAGTTTCCGAGATATGGACTATCGATAATTTACACCTTAGGCTCTGCTTCTAACTTGGGCCCAAATTGTAAAATGGTCTCATCTATTGGCGATTTCGTTCCAATTCACATTCCAAGTAATATTCGGCATGCTAATTACATTGCCGGTTGCCAAATTGCATTATCTCTTATAGTTTCCGAGATATGGACTATCGATAATTTACACCTTAGGCTCTGCTTCTAACTTGGGCCCAAATTGTAAAATGGTCTTATCTATTGGCGATTTCGTTCCAATTCACATTCCAAGTAATATTCGGCATGCTAATTAAATTGCCGGTTGCCAAATTGCATTATCTCTTATAGTTTCCGAGATATGGACTATCAATAATTTACACCTTAGGCTCTGCTTCTAACTTGGGCCCAAATTGTAAAATGGTCTTATCTATTGGCGATTTCGTTCCAATTCACATTCCAAGTAATATTCGGCATGCTAATTACATTGCCGGTTGCCAAATTGAATTATCTCTTAGAGTTTCCGAGATATGGACTATCGATAATTTACACCTTAGGCTCTGCTTCTAACTTGGGCCCAAATTGTAAAATGGTCTTACCTATTGGCGATTTCGTTCCAATTCACATTCCAAGTAATATTCGGCATGCTAATTACATTGCCGGTGGCCAAGTTGCATTATCTCTTATAGTTTCCGAGATATGGACTATCGATAATTTACACCTTAGGCTCTGCTTCTAACTTGGGCCCAAATTGTAAAATGGTCTTATCTATTGGCGATTTCGTTCCAATTCACATTCCAAGTAATATTCGGCGTGCTAATTACATTGCCGGTTGCCAAATTGCATTATCTCTTATAGTTTCCGAGATATGGACTATCGATTATTTTTAACCTTAGGCTCTGCTTCTAACTTGGGCCCAAACTGTAAAATGGTCTTATCTATTGGCGATTTCGTTCCAATTCACATTCCAAGTAATATTCGGCATGCTAATTACATTGCCGGTTGCCAAATTGCATTATCTCTTATAGTTTCCGAGATATGGACTATCGATAATTTACACCTTAGGCTCTGCTTCTAACTTGGGCCCAAATTGTAAAATGGTCTTATCTATTGGCGATTTCGTTCCAATTCACATTCCAAGTAATATTCGGCATGCTAATTACATTGCCGGTTGCCAAATTGCATTATCTCTTATAGTTTCCGAGATATGGACTATCGATAATTTACACCTTAGGCTCTGCTTCTAACTTGGGCCCAAATTGTAAAATGGTCTTATCTATTGGCGATTTCGTCCCAATTCACATTCCAAGTGATATTCGGCATGCTAATTACATTGCCGGTTGCGAAATTGCATTATCTCTTATAGTTTCCGAGATATGGACTATCAATAATTTACACCTTAGGCTCTGCTTCTAACTTGGGCCCAAATTGTAAAATGGTCTTATCTATTGGCGATTTCGTTCCCATTCACATTCCAAGTAATATTCAGCATGCTAATTACATTGCCGGTTGCCAAATTGCATTATCTCTTATAGTTTCCGAGATATGGACTATCGATAATTTACACCTTAGGCTCTGCTTCTAACTTGGGCCCAAATTGTAAAATGGTCTTATCTATTGGCGATTTCGTTCCAATTCACATTCCAAGTAATATTCGGCATTCTAATTACATTGCCGGTTGCCAAATTGCATTATCTCTTATAGTTTCCGAGATATGGACTATCGATAATTTACACCTTAGGCTCTGCTTCTAACTTGGGCCCTAATTGTAAAATGGTCTTATCTATTGGCGATTTCGTTCCAATTCACATTCCAAGTAATATTCGGCATGCTAATTACATTGCCGGTTGCCAAATTGCATTATCTCTTATAGTTTCCGAGATATGGACTATCGATAATTTACACCTTAGGCTCTGCTTCTAACTTGGGCCCAAATTGTAAAATCGTCTTATCTATTGGCGATTTCGTTCCAATTCACATTCCAAGTAATATTCGGCATGCTAATTACATTGCCGGTTGCCAAATTGCATTATCTCTTATAGTTTCCGAGATATGGACTATCGATAATTTACACCTTAGGCTCTGCTTCTAACTTGGGCCCAAATTGTAAAATCGTCTTATCTATTGGCGATTTCGTTCCAATTCACATTCCAAGTAATATTCGGCATGCTAATTACATTGCCGGTTGCCAAATTGCATTATCTCTTATAGTTTCCGAGATATGGACTATCGATAATTTACACCTTAGGCTCTGCTTCTAACTTGGGCCCAAATTGTAAAATGGTCTTATCTATTGGCGATTTCGTTCCAATTCACATTCCAAGTAATATTCGGCATGCTAATTACATTGCCGGTGGCCAAGTTGCATTATCTCTTATAGTTTCCGAGATATGGACTATCGATAATTTACACCTTAGGCTCTGCTTCTAACTTGGGCCCAAATTGTAAAATGGTCTTATCTATTGGCGATTTCGTTCCAATTCACATTCCAAGTAATATTCGGCATGCTAATTACATTGCCGGTTGCCAAATTGCATTATCTCTTATAGTTTCCGAGATATGGACTATCGATAATTTACACCTTAGGCTCTGCTTCTAACTTGGGCCCAAATTGTAAAATGGCCTTATCTATTGGCGAATTCGTTCCAATTCACATTCCAAGTAATATTCGGCATGCTGATTACATTGCCGGTTGCCAAATTGCACTATCTCTTATAGTTTCCGAGATATGGACTATCGATAATTTACACCTTAGGCTCTGCTTCTAACTTGGGCCCAAATTGTAAAATGGTCTCATCTATTGGCGATTTCGTTCCAATTCACATTCCAAGTAATATTCGGCATGCTAATTACATTGCCGGTTGCCAAATTGCATTATCTCTTATAGTTTCCGAGATATGGACTATCGATAATTTACACCTTAGGCTCTGCTTCTAACTTGGGCCCAAATTGTAAAATGGTCTTATCTATTGGCGATTTCGTTCCAATTCACATTCCAAGTAATATTCGGCATGCTAATTAAATTGCCGGTTGCCAAATTGCATTATCTCTTATAGTTTCCGAGATATGGACTATCGATAATTTACACCTTAGGCTCTGCTTCTAACTTGGGCCCAAATTGTAAAATGGTCTTATCTATTGGCGATTTCGTTCCAATTCACATTCCAAGTAATATTCGGCATGCTAATTACATTGCCGGTTGCCAAATTGCATTATCTCTTATAGTTTCCGAGATATGGACTATCGATTATTTTTAACCTTAGGCTCTGCTTCTAGCTTGGGCCCAAACTGTAAAATGGTCTTATCTATTGGCGATTTCGTTCCAATTCACATTCCAAGTAATATTCGGCATGCTAATTACATTGCCGGTTGCCAAATTGCATTATCTCTTATAGTTTCCGAGATATGGACTATCGATAATTTACACCTTAGGCTCTGCTTCTAACTTGGGCCCAAATTGTAAAATGGTCTTATCTATTGGCGATTTCGTTCCAATTCACATTCCAAGTAATATTCGGCATGCTAATTACATTGCCGGTTGCCAAATTGCATTATCTCTTATAGTTTCCGAGATATGGACTATCGATAATTTACACCTTAGGCCCTGCTTCTAACTTGGGCCCAAATTGTAAAATGGTCTTATCTATTGGCGATTTCGTTCCAATTCACATTCCAAGTAATATTCGGCATGCTAATTACATTGCCGGTTGCCAAATTGCATTATCTCTTATAGTTTCCGAGATATGGACTATCGATAATTTACACCTTAGGCTCTGCTTCTAACTTGGGCCCAGATTGTAAAATGGTCTTATCTATTGGCGATTTCGTTCCAATTCACATTCCAAGTAATATTCGGCATGCTAATTACATTGCCGGTTGCCAAATTGCATTATCTCTTGTAGTTTCCGAGATATGGACTATCGATAATTTACACCATAGGCTCTGCTTCTAACTTGGGCCCAAATTGTAAAATGGTCTTATCTATTGGCGATTTCGTTCCAATTCACATTCAAAGTAATATTCGGCATGCTAATTACATAGCCGGTTGCCAAATTGCATTATCTCCTATAGTTTCCGAGATATGGACTATCGATAATTTACACCATAGGCTCTGCTTCTAACTTGGGCCCAAATTGTAAAATGGTCTTATCTATTGGCGATTTCGTTCCAATTCACATTCCAAGTAATATTCGGCATGCTAATTACATTGCCGGTTGCCAAATTGCATTATCTCTTATAGTTTCCGAGATATGGACTATCGATAATTTACACCTTAGGCTCTGCTTCTAACTTGCTCCCAAATTGTAAAATGGTCTTATCTATTGGCGATTTCGTTCCAATTCACATTCCAGGTAATACTCGGCATGCTAATTACATTGCCGGTTGCCAAATTGCATTATCTCTTGTAGTTTCCGAGATATGGACTATCGATAATTTACACCTTAGGCTCTGCTTCTAACTTGGGCCCAAATTGTAAAATGGTCTTATCTATTGGCGATTTCGTTCCAATTCACATTCCAAGTAATATTCGGCATGCTAATTACATTGCCGGTTGCCAAATTGAATTATCTCTTATAGTTTCCGAGATAAGGACTATCGATAATTTACACCTTAGGCTCTGCTTCTAACTTGGGCCCAAATTGTAAAATGGTCTTACCTATTGGCGATTTCGTTCCAATTCACATTCCAAGTAATATTCGGCATGCTAATTACATTGCCGATTGCCAAATTGCATTATCTCTTATAGTTTCCGAGATATGGACTATCGATAATTTACACCTTAGGCTCTGCTTCTAACTTGGGCCCAAATTGTAAAATGGTCATATCTATTGGCGATTTCGTTACAATTCACATTCCAAGTAATATTCGGCATGCTAATTACATTGCCGGTTGCCAAATTGCATTATCTCTTATAGTTTCCGAGATATGGACTATCGATAATTTACACCTTAGGCTCTGCTTCTAACTTGGGCCCAAATTGTAAAATGGTCTTATCTATTGGCGATTTCGTCCCAATTCACATTCCAAGTGATATTCGGCATGCTAATTACATTGCCGGTTGCGAAATTGCATTATCTCTTATAGTTTCCGAGATATGGACTATCAATAATTTACACCTTAGGCTCTGCTTCTAACTTGGGCCCAAATTGTAAAATGGTCTTATCTATTGGCGATTTTGTTCCAATTCACATTCCAAGTAACATTCGGCATGCTAATTACATTGCCGGTTGCCAAATTGCATTATTTCTTATAGTTTCCGAGATATGGACTATCGATAATTTACACCTTAGGCTCTGCTTCTAACTTGGGCCCAAATTGTAAAATGGTCTTATCTATTGGCGATTTCGTTCCAATTCACATTCCAAGTAATATTCGGCGTGCTAATTACATTGCCGGTTGCCAAATTTCATTATCTCTTATAGTTTCCGAGATATGGACTATCGATTATTTTTAACCTTAGGCTCTGCTTCTAACTTGGGCCCAAACTGTAAAATGGTCTTATCTATTGGCGATTTCGTTCCAATTCACATTCCAAGTAATATTCGGCATGCTAATTACATTGCCGGTTGCCAAATTGCATTATCTCTTATAGTTTCCGAGATATGGACTATCGATAATTTACACCTTAGGCTCTGCTTCTAACTTGGGCCCAAATTGTAAAATGGTCTTATCTATTGGCGATTTCGTTCCAATTCACATTCCAAGTAATATTCGGCATGCTAATTACATTGCCGGTTGCCAAATTGCATTATCTCTTATAGTTTCCGAGATATGGACTATCGATAATTTACACCTTAGGCTCTGCTTCTAACTTGGGCCCAAATTGTAAAATGGTCTTATCTATTGGCGATTTCGTCCCAATTCACATTCCAAGTGATATTCGGCATGCTAATTACATTGCCGGTTGCGAAATTGCATTATCTCTTATAGTTTCCGAGATATGGACTATCAATAATTTACACCTTAGGCTCTGCTTCTAACTTGGGCCCAAATTGTAAAATGGTCTTATCTATTGGCGATTTCGTTCCCATTCACATTCCAAGTAATATTCAGCATGCTAATTACATTGCCGGTTGCCAAATTGCATTATCTCTTATAGTTTCCGAGATATGGACTATCGATAATTTACACCTTAGGCTCTGCTTCTAACTTGGGCCCAAATTGTAAAATGGTCTTATCTATTGGCGATTTCGTTCCAATTCACATTCCAAGTAATATTCGGCATTCTAATTACATTGCCGGTTGCCAAATTGCATTATCTCTTATAGTTTCCGAGATATGGACTATCGATAATTTACACCTTAGGCTCTGCTTCTAACTTGGGCCCTAATTGTAAAATGGTCTTATCTATTGGCGATTTCGTTCCAATTCACATTCCAAGTAATATTCGGCATGCTAATTACATTGCCGGTTGCCAAATTGCATTATCTCTTATAGTTTCCGAGATATGGACTATCGATAATTTACACCTTAGGCTCTGCTTCTAACTTGGGCCCAAATTGTAAAATCGTCTTATCTATTGGCGATTTCGTTCCAATTCACATTCCAAGTAATATTCGGCATGCTAATTACATTGCCGGTTGCCAAATTGCATTATCTCTTATAGTTTCCGAGATATGGACTATCGATAATTTACACCTTAGGCTCTGCTTCTAACTTGGGCCCAAATTGTAAAATCGTCTTATCTATTGGCGATTTCGTTCCAATTCACATTCCAAGTAATATTCGGCATGCTAATTACATTGCCGGTTGCCAAATTGCATTATCTCTTATAGTTTCCGAGATATGGACTATCGATAATTTACACCTTAGGCTCTGCTTCTAACTTGGGCCCAAATTGTAAAATGGTCTTATCTATTGGCGATTTCGTTCCAATTCACATTCCAAGTAATATTCGGCATGCTAATTACATGGCCGGTGGCCAAGTTGCATTATCTCTTATAGTTTCCGAGATATGGACTATCGATAATTTACACCTTAGGCTCTGCTTCTAACTTGGGCCCAAATTGTAAAATGGTCTTATCTATTGGCGATTTCGTTCCAATTCACATTCCAAGTAATATTCGGCATGCTAATTACATTGCCGGTTGCCAAATTGCATTATCTCTTATAGTTTCCGAGATATGGACTATCGATAATTTACACCTTAGGCTCTGCTTCTAACTTGGGCCCAAATTGTAAAATGGCCTTATCTATTGGCGAATTCGTTCCAATTCACATTCCAAGTAATATTCGGCATGCTGATTACATTGCCGGTTGCCAAATTGCACTATCTCTTATAGTTTCCGAGATATGGACTATCGATAATTTACACCTTAGGCTCTGCTTCTAACTTGGGCCCAAATTGTAAAATGGTCTCATCTATTGGCGATTTCGTTCCAATTCACATTCCAAGTAATATTCGGCATGCTAATTACATTGCCGGTTGCCAAATTGCATTATCTCTTATAGTTTCCGAGATATGGACTATCGATAATTTACACCTTAGGCTCTGCTTCTAACTTGGGCCCAAATTGTAAAATGGTCTTATCTATTGGCGATTTCGTTCCAATTCACATTCCAAGTAATATTCGGCATGCTAATTAAATTGCCGGTTGCCAAATTGCATTATCTCTTATAGTTTCCGAGATATGGACTATCGATAATTTACACCTTAGGCTCTGCTTCTAACTTGGGCCCAAATTGTAAAATGGTCTTATCTATTGGCGATTTCGTTCCAATTCACATTCCAAGTAATATTCGGCATGCTAATTACATTGCCGGTTGCCAAATTGCATTATCTCTTATAGTTTCCGAGATATGGACTATCGATTATTTTTAACCTTAGGCTCTGCTTCTAGCTTGGGCCCAAACTGTAAAATGGTCTTATCTATTGGCGATTTCGTTCCAATTCACATTCCAAGTAATATTCGGCATGCTAATTACATTGCCGGTTGCCAAATTGCATTATCTCTTATAGTTTCCGAGATATGGACTATCGATAATTTACACCTTAGGCTCTGCTTCTAACTTGGGCCCAAATTGTAAAATGGTCTTATCTATTGGCGATTTCGTTCCAATTCACATTCCAAGTAATATTCGGCATGCTAATTACATTGCCGGTTGCCAAATTGCATTATCTCTTATAGTTTCCGAGATATGGACTATCGATAATTTACACCTTAGGCCCTGCTTCTAACTTGGGCCCAAATTGTAAAATGGTCTTATCTATTGGCGATTTCGTTCCAATTCACATTCCAAGTAATATTCGGCATGCTAATTACATTGCCGGTTGCCAAATTGCATTATCTCTTATAGTTTCCGAGATATGGACTATCGATAATTTACACCTTAGGCTCTGCTTCTAACTTGGGCCCAGATTGTAAAATGGTCTTATCTATTGGCGATTTCGTTCCAATTCACATTCCAAGTAATATTCGGCATGCTAATTACATTGCCGGTTGCCAAATTGCATTAACTCTTATAGTTTCCGAGATATGGACTATCGATAATTTACACCATAGGCTCTGCTTCTAATTTGGGCCCAAATTGTAAAATGGTCTTATCTATTGGCGATTTCGTTCCAATTCACATTCAAAGTAATATTCGGCATGCTAATTACATAGCCGGTTGCCAAATTGCATTATCTCTTATAGTTTCCGAGATATGGACTATCGATAATTTACACCATAGGCTCTGCTTCTAACTTGGGCCCAAATTGTAAAATGGTCTTATCTATTGGCGATTTCGTTCCAATTCACATTCCAAGTAATATTCGGCATGCTAATTACATTGCCGGTTGCCAAATTGCATTATCTCTTATAGTTTCCGAGATATGGACTATCGATAATTTACACCTTAGGCTCTGCTTCTAACTTGCTCCCAAATTGTAAAATGGTCTTATCTATTGGCGATTTCGTTCCAATTCACATTCCAGGTAATACTCGGCATGCTAATTACATTGCCGGTTGCCAAATTGCATTATCTCTTGTAGTTTCCGAGATATGGACTATCGATAATTTACACCTTAGGCTCTGCTTCTAACTTGGGCCCAAATTGTAAAATGGTCTTATCTATTGGCGATTTCGTTCCAATTCACATTCCAAGTAATATTCGGCATGCTAATTACATTGCCGGTTGCCAAATTGAATTATCTCTTATAGTTTCCGAGATAAGGACTATCGATAATTTACACCTTAGGCTCTGCTTCTAACTTGGGCCCAAATTGTAAAATGGTCTTACCTATTGGCGATTTCGTTCCAATTCACATTCCAAGTAATATTCGGCATGCTAATTACATTGCCGATTGCCAAATTGCATTATCTCTTATAGTTTCCGAGATATGGACTATCGATAATTTACACCTTAGGCTCTGCTTCTAACTTGGGCCCAAATTGTAAAATGGTCTTATCTATTGGCGATTTCGTTACAATTCACATTCCAAGTAATATTCGGCATGCTAATTACGTTGCCGGTTGCCAAATTGCATTATCTCTTATAGTTTCCGAGATATGGACTATCGATAATTTACACCTTAGGCTCTGCTTCTAACTTGGGCCCAAATTGTAAAATGGTCTTATCTATTGGCGATTTCGTCCCAATTCACATTCCAAGTGATATTCGGCATGCTAATTACATTGCCGGTTGCGAAATTGCATTATCTCTTATAGTTTCCGAGATATGGACTATCAATAATTTACACCTTAGGCTCTGCTTCTAACTTGGGCCCAAATTGTAAAATGGTCTTATCTATTGGCGATTTTGTTCCAATTCACATTCCAAGTAACATTCGGCATGCTAATTACATTGCCGGTTGCCAAATTGCATTATTTCTTATAGTTTCCGAGATATGGACTATCGATAATTTACACCTTAGGCTCTGCTTCTAACTTGGGCTCAAATTGTAAAATGGTCTTATCTATTAGCGATTTCGTTCCAATTCACATTCCAAGTAATATTCGGCATGCTAATTACATTGCCGGTTGCCAAATTGCATTATCTCTTATAGTTTCCGAGATATGGACTATCGATAATTTACACCTTAGGCTCTGCTTCTAACTTGGGCCCAAATTGTAAAATGGTCTTATCTATTGGCGATTTCGTTCCAATTCACATTCCAAGTAATATTCGGCATGCTAATTACATTGCCGGTTGCCAAATTGCATTATCTCTTATAGTTTCCGAGATATGGACTATCGATAATTTACACCTTAGGCTCTGCTTCTAACTTGGGCCCAAATTGTAAAATGGCCTTACCTATTGGCGATTTCGTTCCAATTCACACTCCAAGTAATATTCGGCATGCTAATTACATTGCCGGTTGCGAAATTGCATTATCTCTTATAGTTTCCGAGATATGGACTAACAATAATTTACACCTTAGGCTCTGCTTCTAACTTGGGCCCAAATTGTAAAATGGTCTTATCTATTGGCGATTTCGTTCCAATTCACATTCCAAGTAATATTCGGCATGCTAATTACATTGCCGGTTGCCAAATTGCATTATCTCTTATAGTTTCCGAGATATGGACTATCGATAATTTACACCTTAGGCTCTGCTTCTAACTTGGGCCCAAATTGTAAAATGGTCTTATCTATTGGCGATTTCGTTCCAATTCACATTCCAAGTAATATTCGGCATGCTAATTACATTGCCGGTTGCCAAATTGAATTATCTCTTATAGTTTCCGAGATAAGGACTATCGATAATTTACACCTTAAGCTCTGCTTCTAACTTGGGCCCAAATTGTAAAATGGTCTTACCTATTGGCGATTTCGTTCCAATTCACATTCCAAGTAATATTCGGCATGCTAATTACATTGCCGATTGCCAAATTGCATTATCTCTTATAGTTTCCGAGATATGGACTATCGATAATTTACACCTTAGGCTCTGCTTCTAACTTGGGCCCAAATTGTAAAATGGTCTTATCTATTGGCGATTTCGTTACAATTCACATTCCAAGTAATATTCGGCATGCTAATTACATTGCCGGTTGCCAAATTGCATTATCTCTTATAGTTTCCGAGATATGGACTATCGATAATTTACACCTTAGGCTCTGCTTCTAACTTGGGCCCAAATTGTAAAATGGTCTTATCTATTGGCGATTTCGTCCCAATTCACATTCCAAGTGATATTCGGCATGCTAATTACATTGCCGGTTGCGAAATTGCATTATCTCTTATAGTTTCCGAGATATGGACTATCAATAATTTACACCTTAGGCTCTGCTTCTAACTTGGGCCCAAATTGTAAAATGGTCTTATCTATTGGCGATTTTGTTCCAATTCACATTCCAAGTAATATTCGGCATGCTAATTACATTGCCGGTTGCCAAATTGCATTATCTCTTATAGTTTCCGAGATATGGACTATCGATAATTTACACCTTAGGCTCTGCTTCTAACTTGGGCCCAAATTGTAAAATGGTCTTATCTATTGGCGATTTCGTTCCAATTCACATTCCAAGTAATATTCGGCATGCTAATTACATTGCCGGTTGCCAAATTGCATTATCTCTTATAGTTTCCGAGATATGGACTATCGATAATTTACACCTTAGGCTCTGCTTCTAACTTGGGCCCAAATTGTAAAATGGTCTTATCTATTGGCGATTTCGTTCCAATTCACATTCCAAGTAATATTCGGCATGCTAATTACATTGCCGGTTGCCAAATTGCATTATCTCTTATAGTTTCCGAGATATGGACTATCGATAATTTACACCTTAGGCTCTGCTTCTAACTTGGGCCCAAATTGTAAAATGGCCTTACCTATTGGCGATTTCGTTCCAATTCACACTCCAAGTAATATTCGGCATGCTAATTACATTGCCGGTTGCGAAATTGCATTATCTCTTATAGTTTCCGAGATATGGACTATCAATAATTTACACCTTAGGCTCTGCTTCTAACTTGGGCCCAAATTGTAAAATGGTCTTATCTATTGGCGATTTCGTTCCAATTCACATTCCAAGTAATATTCGGCATGCTAATTACATTGCCGGTTGCCAAATTGCATTATCTCTTATAGTTTCCGAGATATGGACTATCGATAATTTACACCTTAGGCTCTGCTTCTAACTTGGGCCCAAATTGTAAAATGGTCTTATCTATTGGCGATTTCGTTCCAATTCACATTCCAAGTAATATTCGGCATGCTAATTACATTGCCGGTTGCCAAATTGCATTATCTCTTATAGTTTCCGAGATATGGACTATCGATAATTTACACCTTAGGCTCTGCTTCTAACTTGGGCCCAAATTGTAAAATGGTCTTATCTATTGGAGATTTCGTCCCAATTCACATTCCAAGTGATATTCGGCATGCTAATTACATTGCCGGTTGCGAAATTGCATTATCTCTTATAGTTTCCGAGATATAGACTATCAATAATTTACACCTTAGGCTCTGCTTCTAACTTGGGCCCAAATTGTAAAATGGTCTTATCTATTGGCGATTTCGTTCCAATTCACATTCCAAGTAATATTCGGCATGCTAATTACATTGCCGGTTGCCAAATTGCATTATCTCTTATAGTTTCCGAGATATGGACTATCGATAATTTACACCTTAGGCTCTGCTTCTAACTTGGGCCCAAATTGTAAAATGGTCTTATCTATTGGCGATTTCGTTCCAATTCACATTCCAAGTAATATTCGGCATGCTAATTACATTGCCGGTTGCCAAATTGCATTATCTCTTATAGTTTCCGAGATATGGACTATCGATAATTTACACCTTAGGCTCTGCTTCTAACTTGGGCCCAAATTGTAAAATGGTCTTATCTATTGGCGATTTCGTTCCAATTCACATTCCAAGTAATATTCGGCATGCTAATTACATTGCCGGTTGCCAAATTGCATTATCTCTTATAGTTTCCGAGATATGGACTATCGATAATTTACACCTTAGGCTCTGCTTCTAACTTGGGCCCAAATTGTAAAATGGTCTTACCTATTGGCGAATTCGTTCCAATTCACATTCCAAGTAATATTCGGCATGCTAATTACATTGCCGTTTGCCAAATTGCATTATCTCTTATAGTTTCCGAGATATGGACTATCGATACTTTACACCTTAGGCTCTGCTTCTAACTTGGGCCCAAATTGTAAAATGGTCTTATCTATTGGCGATTTCGTTCCAATTCACATTCCAAGTAATATTCGGCATGCTAATTACATTGCCGGTTGCCAAATTGCATTATCTCTTATAGTTTCCGAGATATGGACTATCGATAATTTACACCTTAGGCTCTGCTTCTAACTTGGGCCCAAATTTTAAAATGGTCTTATCTATTGGCGATTTCGTTCCAATTCACATTCCAAGTAATATTCGGCATGCTAATTACATTGCCGGTTGCCAAATTGCATTATCTCTTATAGTTTCCGAGATATGGACTATCGATAATTTACACCTTAGGCTCTGCTTCTAACTTGGGCCCAAATTGTAAAATGGCCTTATCTATTGGCGATTTCGTTCCAATTCACACTCCAAGTAATATTCGGCATGCTAATTACATTGCCGGTTGCGAAATTGCATTATCTCTTATAGTTTCCGAGATATATACTATCGATAATTTACACCTTAGGCTCTGCTTCTAACTTGGGCCCAAATTGTAAAATGGTCTTATCTATTGGCGATTTCGTTCCAATTCACATTCCAAGTAATATTCGGCATGCTAATTACATTCCCGGTTGCCAAATTGCATTATCTCTTATAGTTTCCGAGATATGGACTATCGATAATTTACACCTTAGGCTCTGCTTCTAACTTGGGCCCAAATTGTAAAATGGCCTTATCTATTGGCGATTTCGTTCCAATTCACATTCCAAGTAATATTCGGCATGCTGATTACATTGCCGGTTGCCAAATTGCATTATCTCTTATAGTTTCCGAGATATGGACTATCGATAATTTACACCTTAGGCTCTGCTTCTAACTTGGGCCCAAATTGTAAAATGGTCTTATCTATTGGCGATTTCGTTCCAATTCACATTCCAGGTAATATTCGGCATGCTAATTACATTGCCGGTTGCCAAATTGCATTATCTCTTATAGTTTCCGAGATATAGACTATCGATAATTTACACCTTAGGCTCTGCTTCTAACTTGGGCCCAAATTGTAAAATGGTCTTATCTATTGGCGATTTCGTTCCAATTCACATTCCAAGTAATATTCGGCATGCTAATTAAATTGCCGGTTGCCAAATTGCATTATCTCTTATAGTTTCCGAGATATGGACTATCGATAATTTACACCTTAGGCTCTGCTTCTAACTTGGGCCCAAATTGTAAAATCGTCTTATCTATTGGCGATTTCGTTCCAATTCACATTCCAAGTAATATTCGGCATGCTAATTACATTGCCGGTTGCCAAATTGCATTATCTCTTATAGTTTCCGAGATATGGACTATCGATAATTTACACCTTAGGCTCTGCTTCTAACTTGGGCCCAAATTGTAAAATGGTCTTATCTATTGGCGATTTCGTTCCAATTCACATTCCAAGTAATATTCGGCATGCTAATTACATTGCCGGTTGCCAAATTGAATTATCTCTTAGAGTTTCCGAGATATGGACTATCGATAATTTACACCTTAGGCTCTGCTTCTAACTTGGGCCCAAATTGTAAAATGGTCTTACCTATTGGCGATTTCGTTCCAATTCACATTCCAAGTAATATTCGGCATGCTAATTACATTGCCGGTGGCCAAGTTGCATTATCTCTTATAGTTTCCGAGATATGGACTATCGATAATTTACACCTTAGGCTCTGCTTCTAACTTGGGCCCAAATTGTAAAATGGTCTTATCTATTGGCGATTTCGTTCCAATTCACATTCCAAGTAATATTCGGCGTGCTAATTACATTGCCGGTTGCCAAATTGCATTATCTCTTATAGTTTCCGAGATATGGACTATCGATTATTTTTAACCTTAGGCTCTGCTTCTAACTTGGGCCCAAACTGTAAAATGGTCTTATCTATTGGCGATTTCGTTCCAATTCACATTCCAAGTAATATTCGGCATGCTAATTACATAGCCGGTTGCCAAATTGCATTATCTCTTATAGTTTCCGAGATATGGACTATCGATAATTTACACCATAGGCTCTGCTTCTAACTTGGGCCCAAATTGTAAAATGGTCTTATCTATTGGCGATTTCGTTCCAATTCACATTCCAAGTAATATTCGGCATGCTAATTACATTGCCGGTTGCCAAATTGCATTATCTCTTATAGTTTCCGAGATATGGACTATCGATAATTTACACCTTAGGCTCTGCTTCTAACTTGCTCCCAAATTGTAAAATGGTCTTATCTATTGGCGATTTCGTTCCAATTCACATTCCAGGTAATACTCGGCATGCTAATTACATTGCCGGTTGCCAAATTGCATTATCTCTTGTAGTTTCCGAGATATGGACTATCGATAATTTACACCTTAGGCTCTGCTTCTAACTTGGGCCCAAATTGTAAAATGGTCTTATCTATTGGCGATTTCGTTCCAATTCACATTCCAAGTAATATTCGGCATGCTAATTACATTGCCGGTTGCCAAATTGAATTATCTCTTATAGTTTCCGAGATAAGGACTATCGATAATTTACACCTTAGGCTCTGCTTCTAACTTGGGCCCAAATTGTAAAATGGTCTTACCTATTGGCGATTTCGTTCCAATTCACATTCCAAGTAATATTCGGCATGCTAATTACATTGCCGATTGCCAAATTGCATTATCTCTTATAGTTTCCGAGATATGGACTATCGATAATTTACACCTTAGGCTCTGCTTCTAACTTGGGCCCAAATTGTAAAATGGTCTTATCTATTGGCGATTTCGTTACAATTCACATTCCAAGTAATATTCGGCATGCTAATTACGTTGCCGATTGCCAAATTGCATTATCTCTTATAGTTTCCGAGATATGGACTATCGATAATTTACACCTTAGGCTCTGCTTCTAACTTGGGCCCAAATTGTAAAATGGTCTTATCTATTGGCGATTTCGTCCCAATTCACATTCCAAGTGATATTCGGCATGCTAATTACATTGCCGGTTGCGAAATTGCATTATCTCTTATAGTTTCCGAGATATGGACTATCAATAATTTACACCTTAGGCTCTGCTTCTAACTTGGGCCCAAATTGTAAAATGGTCTTATCTATTGGCGATTTTGTTCCAATTCACATTCCAAGTAACATTCGGCATGCTAATTACATTGCCGGTTGCCAAATTGCATTATTTCTTATAGTTTCCGAGATATGGACTATCGATAATTTACACCTTAGGCTCTGCTTCTAACTTGGGCTCAAATTGTAAAATGGTCTTATCTATTAGCGATTTCGTTCCAATTCACATTCCAAGTAATATTCGGCATGCTAATTACATTGCCGGTTGCCAAATTGCATTATCTCTTATAGTTTCCGAGATATGGACTATCGATAATTTACACCTTAGGCTCTGCTTCTAACTTGGGCCCAAATTGTAAAATGGTCTTATCTATTGGCGATTTCGTTCCAATTCACATTCCAAGTAATATTCGGCATGCTAATTACATTGCCGGTTGCCAAATTGCATTATCTCTTATAGTTTCCGAGATATGGACTATCGATAATTTACACCTTAGGCTCTGCTTCTAACTTGGGCCCAAATTGTAAAATGGCCTTACCTATTGGCGATTTCGTTCCAATTCACACTCCAAGTAATATTCGGCATGCTAATTACATTGCCGGTTGCGAAATTGCATTATCTCTTATAGTTTCCGAGATATGGACTAACAATAATTTACACCTTAGGCTCTGCTTCTAACTTGGGCCCAAATTGTAAAATGGTCTTATCTATTGGCGATTTCGTTCCAATTCACATTCCAAGTAATATTCGGCATGCTAATTACATTGCCGGTTGCCAAATTGCATTATCTCTTATAGTTTCCGAGATATGGACTATCGATAATTTACACCTTAGGCTCTGCTTCTAACTTGGGCCCAAATTGTAAAATGGTCTTATCTATTGGCGATTTCGTTCCAATTCACATTCCAAGTAATATTCGGCATGCTAATTACATTGCCGGTTGCCAAATTGAATTATCTCTTATAGTTTCCGAGATAAGGACTATCGATAATTTACACCTTAAGCTCTGCTTCTAACTTGGGCCCAAATTGTAAAATGGTCTTACCTATTGGCGATTTCGTTCCAATTCACATTCCAAGTAATATTCGGCATGCTAATTACATTGCCGATTGCCAAATTGCATTATCTCTTATAGTTTCCGAGATATGGACTATCGATAATTTACACCTTAGGCTCTGCTTCTAACTTGGGCCCAAATTGTAAAATGGTCTTATCTATTGGCGATTTCGTTACAATTCACATTCCAAGTAATATTCGGCATGCTAATTACATTGCCGGTTGCCAAATTGCATTATCTCTTATAGTTTCCGAGATATGGACTATCGATAATTTACACCTTAGGCTCTGCTTCTAACTTGGGCCCAAATTGTAAAATGGTCTTATCTATTGGCGATTTCGTCCCAATTCACATTCCAAGTGATATTCGGCATGCTAATTACATTGCCGGTTGCGAAATTGCATTATCTCTTATAGTTTCCGAGATATGGACTATCAATAATTTACACCTTAGGCTCTGCTTCTAACTTGGGCCCAAATTGTAAAATGGTCTTATCTATTGGCGATTTTGTTCCAATTCACATTCCAAGTAATATTCGGCATGCTAATTACATTGCCGGTTGCCAAATTGCATTATCTCTTATAGTTTCCGAGATATGGACTATCGATAATTTACACCTTAGGCTCTGCTTCTAACTTGGGCCCAAATTGTAAAATGGTCTTATCTATTGGCGATTTCGTTCCAATTCACATTCCAAGTAATATTCGGCATGCTAATTACATTGCCGGTTGCCAAATTGCATTATCTCTTATAGTTTCCGAGATATGGACTATCGATAATTTACACCTTAGGCTCTGCTTCTAACTTGGGCCCAAATTGTAAAATGGTCTTATCTATTGGCGATTTCGTTCCAATTCACATTCCAAGTAATATTCGGCATGCTAATTACATTGCCGGTTGCCAAATTGCATTATCTCTTATAGTTTCCGAGATATGGACTATCGATAATTTACACCTTAGGCTCTGCTTCTAACTTGGGCCCAAATTGTAAAATGGCCTTACCTATTGGCGATTTCGTTCCAATTCACACTCCAAGTAATATTCGGCATGCTAATTACATTGCCGGTTGCGAAATTGCATTATCTCTTATAGTTTCCGAGATATGGACTATCAATAATTTACACCTTAGGCTCTGCTTCTAACTTGGGCCCAAATTGTAAAATGGTCTTATCTATTGGCGATTTCGTTCCAATTCACATTCCAAGTAATATTCGGCATGCTAATTACATTGCCGGTTGCCAAATTGCATTATCTCTTATAGTTTCCGAGATATGGACTATCGATAATTTACACCTTAGGCTCTGCTTCTAACTTGGGCCCAAATTGTAAAATGGTCTTATCTATTGGCGATTTCGTTCCAATTCACATTCCAAGTAATATTCGGCATGCTAATTACATTGCCGGTTGCCAAATTGCATTATCTCTTATAGTTTCCGAGATATGGACTATCGATAATTTACACCTTAGGCTCTGCTTCTAACTTGGGCCCAAATTGTAAAATGGTCTTATCTATTGGAGATTTCGTCCCAATTCACATTCCAAGTGATATTCGGCATGCTAATTACATTGCCGGTTGCGAAATTGCATTATCTCTTATAGTTTCCGAGATATAGACTATCAATAATTTACACCTTAGGCTCTGCTTCTAACTTGGGCCCAAATTGTAAAATGGTCTTATCTATTGGCGATTTCGTTCCAATTCACATTCCAAGTAATATTCGGCATGCTAATTACATTGCCGGTTGCCAAATTGCATTATCTCTTATAGTTTCCGAGATATGGACTATCGATAATTTACACCTTAGGCTCTGCTTCTAACTTGGGCCCAAATTGTAAAATGGTCTTATCTATTGGCGATTTCGTTCCAATTCACATTCCAAGTAATATTCGGCATGCTAATTACATTGCCGGTTGCCAAATTGCATTATCTCTTATAGTTTCCGAGATATGGACTATCGATAATTTACACCTTAGGCTCTGCTTCTAACTTGGGCCCAAATTGTAAAATGGTCTTATCTATTGGCGATTTCGTTCCAATTCACATTCCAAGTAATATTCGGCATGCTAATTACATTGCCGGTTGCCAAATTGCATTATCTCTTATAGTTTCCGAGATATGGACTATCGATAATTTACACCTTAGGCTCTGCTTCTAACTTGGGCCCAAATTGTAAAATGGTCTTACCTATTGGCGAATTCGTTCCAATTCACATTCCAAGTAATATTCGGCATGCTAATTACATTGCCGTTTGCCAAATTGCATTATCTCTTATAGTTTCCGAGATATGGACTATCGATACTTTACACCTTAGGCTCTGCTTCTAACTTGGGCCCAAATTGTAAAATGGTCTTATCTATTGGCGATTTCGTTCCAATTCACATTCCAAGTAATATTCGGCATGCTAATTACATTGCCGGTTGCCAAATTGCATTATCTCTTATAGTTTCCGAGATATGGACTATCGATAATTTACACCTTAGGCTCTGCTTCTAACTTGGGCCCAAATTTTAAAATGGTCTTATCTATTGGCGATTTCGTTCCAATTCACATTCCAAGTAATATTCGGCATGCTAATTACATTGCCGGTTGCCAAATTGCATTATCTCTTATAGTTTCCGAGATATGGACTATCGATAATTTACACCTTAGGCTCTGCTTCTAACTTGGGCCCAAATTGTAAAATGGCCTTATCTATTGGCGATTTCGTTCCAATTCACACTCCAAGTAATATTCGGCATGCTAATTACATTGCCGGTTGCGAAATTGCATTATCTCTTATAGTTTCCGAGATATATACTATCGATAATTTACACCTTAGGCTCTGCTTCTAACTTGGGCCCAAATTGTAAAATGGTCTTATCTATTGGCGATTTCGTTCCAATTCACATTCCAAGTAATATTCGGCATGCTAATTACATTCCCGGTTGCCAAATTGCATTATCTCTTATAGTTTCCGAGATATGGACTATCGATAATTTACACCTTAGGCTCTGCTTCTAACTTGGGCCCAAATTGTAAAATGGCCTTATCTATTGGCGATTTCGTTCCAATTCACATTCCAAGTAATATTCGGCATGCTGATTACATTGCCGGTTGCCAAATTGCATTATCTCTTATAGTTTCCGAGATATGGACTATCGATAATTTACACCTTAGGCTCTGCTTCTAACTTGGGCCCAAATTGTAAAATGGTCTTATCTATTGGCGATTTCGTTCCAATTCACATTCCAGGTAATATTCGGCATGCTAATTACATTGCCGGTTGCCAAATTGCATTATCTCTTATAGTTTCCGAGATATAGACTATCGATAATTTACACCTTAGGCTCTGCTTCTAACTTGGGCCCAAATTGTAAAATGGTCTTATCTATTGGCGATTTCGTTCCAATTCACATTCCAAGTAATATTCGGCATGCTAATTAAATTGCCGGTTGCCAAATTGCATTATCTCTTATAGTTTCCGAGATATGGACTATCGATAATTTACACCTTAGGCTCTGCTTCTAACTTGGGCCCAAATTGTAAAATCGTCTTATCTATTGGCGATTTCGTTCCAATTCACATTCCAAGTAATATTCGGCATGCTAATTACATTGCCGGTTGCCAAATTGCATTATCTCTTATAGTTTCCGAGATATGGACTATCGATAATTTACACCTTAGGCTCTGCTTCTAACTTGGGCCCAAATTGTAAAATGGTCTTATCTATTGGCGATTTCGTTCCAATTCACATTCCAAGTAATATTCGGCATGCTAATTACATTGCCGGTTGCCAAATTGAATTATCTCTTAGAGTTTCCGAGATATGGACTATCGATAATTTACACCTTAGGCTCTGCTTCTAACTTGGGCCCAAATTGTAAAATGGTCTTACCTATTGGCGATTTCGTTCCAATTCACATTCCAAGTAATATTCGGCATGCT
Source organism: Rhynchophorus ferrugineus (assembly GCF_030347505.1). NCBI lineage: Eukaryota > Metazoa > Arthropoda > Insecta > Coleoptera > Curculionidae > Rhynchophorus > Rhynchophorus ferrugineus. The sequence continues at coordinate 48,730 of NW_027472861.1, forward strand.
AATTACATTGCCGGTGGCCAAGTTGCATTATCTCTTATAGTTTCCGAGATATGGACTATCGATAATTTACACCTTAGGCTCTGCTTCTAACTTGGGCCCAAATTGTAAAATGGTCTTATCTATTGGCGATTTCGTTCCAATTCACATTCCAAGTAATATTCGGCGTGCTAATTACATTGCCGGTTGCCAAATTGCATTATCTCTTATAGTTTCCGAGATATGGACTATCGATTATTTTTAACCTTAGGCTCTGCTTCTAACTTGGGCCCAAACTGTAAAATGGTCTTATCTATTGGCGATTTCGTTCCAATTCACATTCCAAGTAATATTCGGCATGCTAATTACATTGCCGGTTGCCAAATTGCATTATCTCTTATAGTTTCCGAGATATGGACTATCGATAATTTACACCTTAGGCTCTGCTTCTAACTTGGGCCCAAATTGTAAAATGGTCTTATCTATTGGCGATTTCGTTCCAATTCACATTCCAAGTAATATTCGGCATGCTAATTACATTGCCGGTTGCCAAATTGCATTATCTCTTATAGTTTCCGAGATATGGACTATCGATAATTTACACCTTAGGCTCTGCTTCTAACTTGGGAACAAATTGTAAAATGGTCTTATCTATTGGCGATTTCGTCCCAATTCACATTCCAAGTGATATTCGGCATGCTAATTACATTGCCGGTTGCGAAATTGCATTATCTCTTATAGTTTCCGAGATATGGACTATCAATAATTTACACCTTAGGCTCTGCTTCTAACTTGGGCCCAAATTGTAAAATGGTCTTATCTATTGGCGATTTCGTTCCCATTCACATTCCAAGTAATACTCGGCATGCTAATTACATTGCCGGTTGCCAAATTGCATTATCTCTTATAGTTTCCGAGATATGGACTATCGATAATTTACACCTTAGGCTCTGCTTCTAACTTGGGCCCAAATTGTAAAATGGTCTTATCTATTGGCGATTTCGTTCCAATTCACATTCCAAGTAATATTCGGCATTCTAATTACATTGCCGGTTGCCAAATTGCATTATCTCTTATAGTTTCCGAGATATGGACTATCGATAATTTACACCTTAGGCTCTGCTTCTAACTTGGGCCCTAATTGTAAAATGGTCTTATCTATTGGCGATTTCGTTCCAATTCACATTCCAAGTAATATTCGGCATGCTAATTACATTGCCGGTTGCCAAATTGCATTATCTCTTATAGTTTCCGAGATATGGACTATCGATAATTTACACCTTAGGCTCTGCTTCTAACTTGGGCCCAAATTGTAAAATCGTCTTATCTATTGGCGATTTCGTTCCAATTCACATTCCAAGTAATATTCGGCATGCTAATTACATTGCCGGTTGCCAAATTGCATTATCTCTTATAGTTTCCGAGATATGGACTATCGATAATTTACACCTTAGGCTCTGCTACTAACTTGGGCCCAAATTGTAAAATCGTCTTATCTATTGGCGATTTCGTTCCAATTCACATTCCAAGTAATATTCGGCATGCTAATTACATTGCCGGTTGCCAAATTGCATTATCTCTTATAGTTTCCGAGATATGGACTATCGATAATTTACATCTTAGGCTCTGCTTCTAACTTGGGCCCAAATTGTAAAATGGTCTTATCTATTGGCGATTTCGTTCCAATTCACATTCCAAGTAATATTCGGCATGCTAATTACATTGCCGGTGGCCAAGTTGCATTATCTCTTATAGTTTCCGAGATATGGACTATCGATAATTTACACCTTAGGCTCTGCTTCTAACTTGGGCCCAAATTGTAAAATGGTCTTATCTATTGGCGATTTCGTTCCAATTCACATTCCAAGTAATATTCGGCATGCTAATTACATTGCCGGTTGCCAAATTGCATTATCTCTTATAGTTTCCGAGATATGGACTATCGATAATTTACACCTTAGGCTCTGCTTCTAACTTGGGCCCAAATTGTAAAATGGCCTTATCTATTGGCGAATTCGTTCCAATTCACATTCCAAGTAATATTCGGCATGCTGATTACATTGCCGGTTGCCAAATTGCACTATCTCTTATAGTTTCCGAGATATGGACTATCGATAATTTACACCTTAGGCTCTGCTTCTAACTTGGGCCCAAATTGTAAAATGGTCTCATCTATTGGCGATTTCGTTCCAATTCACATTCCAAGTAATATTCGGCATGCTAATTACATTGCCGGTTGCCAAATTGCATTATCTCTTATAGTTTCCGAGATATGGACTATCGATAATTTACACCTTAGGCTCTGCTTCTAACTTGGGCCCAAATTGTAAAATGGTCTTATCTATTGGCGATTTCGTTCCAATTCACATTCCAAGTAATATTCGGCATGCTAATTAAATTGCCGGTTGCCAAATTGCATTATCTCTTATAGTTTCCGAGATATGGACTATCGATAATTTACACCTTAGGCTCTGCTTCTAACTTGGGCCCAAATTGTAAAATGGTCTTATCTATTGGCGATTTCGTTCCAATTCACATTCCAAGTAATATTCGGCATGCTAATTACATTGCCGGTTGCCAAATTGCATTATCTCTTATAGTTTCCGAGATATGGACTATCGATTATTTTTAACCTTAGGCTCTGCTTCTAGCTTGGGCCCAAACTGTAAAATGGTCTTATCTATTGGCGATTTCGTTCCAATTCACATTCCAAGTAATATTCGGCATGCTAATTACATTGCCGGTTGCCAAATTGCATTATCTCTTATAGTTTCCGAGATATGGACTATCGATAATTTACACCTTAGGCTCTGCTTCTAACTTGGGCCCAAATTGTAAAATGGTCTTATCTATTGGCGATTTCGTTCCAATTCACATTCCAAGTAATATTCGGCATGCTAATTACATTGCCGGTTGCCAAATTGCATTATCTCTTATAGTTTCCGAGATATGGACTATCGATAATTTACACCTTAGGCTCTGCTTCTAACTTGGGCCCAGATTGTAAAATGGTCTTATCTATTGGCGATTTCGTTCCAATTCACATTCCAAGTAATATTCGGCATGCTAATTACATTGCCGGTTGCCAAATTGCATTATCTCTTATAGTTTCCGAGATATGGACTATCGATAATTTACACCATAGGCTCTGCTTCTAACTTGGGCCCAAATTGTAAAATGGTCTTATCTATTGGCGATTTCGTTCCAATTCACATTCAAAGTAATATTCGGAATGCTAATTACATAGCCGGTTGCCAAATTGCATTATCTCTTATAGTTTCCGAGATATGGACTATCGATAATTTACACCATAGGCTCTGCTTCTAACTTGGGCCCAAATTGTAAAATGGTCTTATCTATTGGCGATTTCGTTCCAATTCACATTCCAAGTAATATTCGGCATGCTAATTACATTACCGGTTGCCAAATTGCATTATCTCTTATAGTTTCCGAGATATGGACTATCGATAATTTACACCTTAGGCTCTGCTTCTAACTTGCTCCCAAATTGTAAAATGGTCTTATCTATTGGCGATTTCGTTCCAATTCACATTCCAGGTAATATTCGGCATGCTAATTACATTGCCGGTTGCCAAATTGCATTATCTCTTGTAGTTTCCGAGATATGGACTATCGATAATTTACACCTTAGGCTCTGCTTCTAACTTGGGCCCAAATTGTAAAATGGTCTTATCTATTGGCGATTTCGTTCCAATTCACATTCCAAGTAATATTCGGCATGCTAATTACATTGCCGGTTGCCAAATTGAATTATCTCTTATAGTTTCCGAGATAAGGACTATCGATAATTTACACCTTAGGCTCTGCTTCTAACTTGGGCCCAAATTGTAAAATGGTCTTACCTATTGGCGATTTCGTTCCAATTCACATTCCAAGTAATATTCGGCATGCTAATTACATTGCCGATTGCCAAATTGCATTATCTCTTATAGTTTCCGAGATATGGACTATCGATAATTTACACCTTAGGCTCTGCTTCTAACTTGGGCCCAAATTGTAAAATGGTCTTATCTATTGGCGATTTCGTTACAATTCACATTCCAAGTAATATTCGGCATGCTAATTACATTGCCGGTTGCCAAATTGCATTATCTCTTATAGTTTCCGAGATATGGACTATCGATAATTTACACCTTAGGCTCTGCTTCTAACTTGGGCCCAAATTGTAAAATGGTCTTATCTATTGGCGATTTCGTCCCAATTCACATTCCAAGTGATATTCGGCATGCTAATTACATTGCCGGTTGCGAAATTGCATTATCTCTTATAGTTTCCGAGATATGGACTATCAATAATTTACACCTTAGGCTCTGCTTCTAACTTGGGCCCAAATTGTAAAATGGTCTTATCTATTGGCGATTTCGTTCCAATTCACATTCCAAGTAATATTCGGCATGCTAATTACATTGCCTGTTGCCAAATTGCATTATCTCTTATAGTTTCCGAGATATGGACTATCGATAATTTACACCTTAGGCTCTGCTTCTAACTTGGGCCCAAATTGTAAAATGGTCTTATCTATTGGCGATTTCGTTCCAATTCACATTCCAAGTAATATTCGGCATGCTAATTACATTGCCGGTTGCCAAATTGCATTATCTCTTATAGTTTCCGAGATATGGACTATCGATAATTTACACCTTAGGCTCTGCTTCTAACTTGGGCCCAAATTGTAAAATGGTCTTATCTATTGGCGATTTCGTTCCAATTCACATTCCAAGTAATATTCGGCATGCTAATTACATTGCCTGTTGCCAAATTGCATTATCTCTTATAGTTTCCGAGATATGGACTATCGATAATTTACACCTTAGGCTCTGCTTCTAACTTGGGCCCAAATTGTAAAATGGTCTTATCTATTGGCGATTTCGTTCCAATTCACATTCCAAGTAATATTCGGCATGCTAATTACATTGCCGGTTGCCAAATTGCATTATCTCTTATAGTTTCCGAGATATGGACTATCGATAATTTACACCTTAGGCTCTGCTTCTAACTTGGGCCCAGATTGTAAAATGGTCTTATCTATTGGCGATTTCGTTCCAATTCACATTCCAAGTAATATTCGGCATGCTAATTACATTGCCGGTTGCCAAATTGCATTATCTCTTATAGTTTCCGAGATATGGACTATCGATAATTTACACCATAGGCTCTGCTTCTAACTTGGGCCCAAATTGTAAAATGGTCTTATCTATTGGCGATTTCGTTCCAATTCACATTCAAAGTAATATTCGGCATGCTAATTACATAGCCGGTTGCCAAATTGCATTATCTCTTATAGTTTCCGAGATATGGACTATCGATAATTTACACCATAGGCTCTGCTTCTAACTTGGGCCCAAATTGTAAAATGGTCTTATCTATTGGCGATTTCGTTCCAATTCACATTCCAAGTAATATTCGGCATGCTAATTACATTACCGGTTGCCAAATTGCATTATCTCTTATAGTTTCCGAGATATGGACTATCGATAATTTACACCTTAGGCTCTGCTTCTAACTTGCTCCCAAATTGTAAAATGGTCTTATCTATTGGCGATTTCGTTCCAATTCACATTCCAGGTAATATTCGGCATGCTAATTACATTGCCGGTTGCCAAATTGCATTATCTCTTGTAGTCTCCGAGATATGGACTATCGATAATTTACACCTTAGGCTCTGCTTCTAACTTGGGCCCAAATTGTAAAATGGTCTTATCTATTGGCGATTTCGTTCCAATTCACATTCCAAGTAATATTCGGCATGCTAATTACATTGCCGGTTGCCAAATTGAATTATCTCTTATAGTTTCCGAGATAAGGACTATCGATAATTTACACCTTAGGCTCTGCTTCTAACTTGGGCCCAAATTGTAAAATGGTCTTACCTATTGGCGATTTCGTTCCAATTCACATTCCAAGTAATATTCGGCATGCTAATTACATTGCCGATTGCCAAATTGCATTATCTCTTATAGTTTCCGAGATATGGACTATCGATAATTTACACCTTAGGCTCTGCTTCTAACTTGGGCCCAAATTGTAAAATGGTCTTATCTATTGGCGATTTCGTTACAATTCACATTCCAAGTAATATTCGGCATGCTAATTACATTGCCGGTTGCCAAATTGCATTATCTCTTATAGTTTCCGAGATATGGACTATCGATAATTTACACCTTAGGCTCTGCTTCTAACTTGGGCCCAAATTGTAAAATGGTCTTATCTATTGGCGATTTCGTCCCAATTCACATTCCAAGTGATATTCGGCATGCTAATTACATTGCCGGTTGCGAAATTGCATTATCTCTTATAGTTTCCGAGATATGGACTATCAATAATTTACACCTTAGGCTCTGCTTCTAACTTGGGCCCAAATTGTAAAATGGTCTTATCTATTGGCGATTTCGTTCCAATTCACATTCCAAGTAATATTCGGCATGCTAATTACATTGCCTGTTGCCAAATTGCATTATCTCTTATAGTTTCCGAGATATGGACTATCGATAATTTACACCTTAGGCTCTGCTTCTAACTTGGGCCCAAATTGTAAAATGGTCTTATCTATTGGCGATTTCGTTCCAATTCACATTCCAAGTAATATTCGGCATGCTAATTACATTGCCGGTTGCCAAATTGCATTATCTCTTATAGTTTCCGAGATATGGACTATCGATAATTTACACCTTAGGCTCTGCTTCTAACTTGGGCCCAAATTGTAAAATGGTCTTATCTATTGGCGATTTCGTTCCAATTCACATTCCAAGTAATATTCGGCATGCTAATTACATTGCCTGTTGCCAAATTGCATTATCTCTTATAGTTTCCGAGATATGGACTATCGATAATTTACACCTTAGGCTCTGCTTCTAACTTGGGCCCAAATTGTAAAATGGTCTTATCTATTGGCGATTTCGTTCCAATTCACATTCCAAGTAATATTCGGCATGCTAATTACATTGCCGGTTGCCAAATTGCATTATCTCTTATAGTTTCCGAGATATGGACTATCGATAATTTACACCTTAGGCTCTGCTTCTAACTTGGGCCCAAATTGTAAAATGGTCTTATCTATTGGCGATTTTGTTCCAATTCACATTCCAAGTAACATTCGGCATGCTAATTACATTGCCGGTTGCCAAATTGCATTATTTCTTATAGTTTCCGAGATATGGACTATCGATAATTTACACCTTAGGCTCTGCTTCTAACTTGGGCTCAAATTGTAAAATGGTCTTATCTATTAGCGATTTCGTTCCAATTCACATTCCAAGTAATATTCGGCATGCTAATTACATTGCCGGTTGCCAAATTGCATTATCTCTTATAGTTTCCGAGATATGGACTATCGATAATTTACACCTTAGGCTCTGCTTCTAACTTGGGCCCAAATTGTAAAATGGTCTTATCTATTGGCGATTTCGTTCCAATTCACATTCCAAGTAATATTCGGCATGCTAATTACATTGCCGGTTGCCAAATTGCATTATCTCTTATAGTTTCCGAGATATGGACTATCGATAATTTACACCTTAGGCTCTGCTTCTAACTTGGGCCCAAATTGTAAAATGGCCTTACCTATTGGCGATTTCGTTCCAATTCACACTCCAAGTAATATTCGGCATGCTAATTACATTGCCGGTTGCGAAATTGCATTATCTCTTATAGTTTCCGAGATATGGACTAACAATAATTTACACCTTAGGCTCTGCTTCTAACTTGGGCCCAAATTGTAAAATGGTCTTATCTATTGGCGATTTCGTTCCAATTCACATTCCAAGTAATATTCGGCATGCTAATTACATTGCCGGTTGCCAAATTGCATTATCTCTTATAGTTTCCGAGATATGGACTATCGATAATTTACACCTTAGGCTCTGCTTCTAACTTGGGCCCAAATTGTAAAATGGTCTTATCTATTGGCGATTTCGTTCCAATTCACATTCCAAGTAATATTCGGCATGCTAATTACATTGCCGGTTGCCAAATTGAATTATCTCTTATAGTTTCCGAGATAAGGACTATCGATAATTTACACCTTAAGCTCTGCTTCTAACTTGGGCCCAAATTGTAAAATGGTCTTACCTATTGGCGATTTCGTTCCAATTCACATTCCAAGTAATATTCCGCATGCTAATTACATTGCCGATTGCCAAATTGCATTATCTCTTATAGTTTCCGAGATATGGACTATCGATAATTTACACCTTAGGCTCTGCTTCTAACTTGGGCCCAAATTGTAAAATGGTCTTATCTATTGGCGATTTCGTTACAATTCACATTCCAAGTAATATTCGGCATGCTAATTACATTGCCGGTTGCCAAATTGCATTATCTCTTATAGTTTCCGAGATATGGACTATCGATAATTTACACCTTAGGCTCTGCTTCTAACTTGGGCCCAAATTGTAAAATGGTCTTATCTATTGGCGATTTCGTCCCAATTCACATTCCAAGTGATATTCGGCATGCTAATTACATTGCCGGTTGCGAAATTGCATTATCTCTTATAGTTTCCGAGATATGGACTATCAATAATTTACACCTTAGGCTCTGCTTCTAACTTGGGCCCAAATTGTAAAATGGTCTTATCTATTGGCGATTTTGTTCCAATTCACATTCCAAGTAATATTCGGCATGCTAATTACATTGCCGGTTGCCAAATTGCATTATCTCTTATAGTTTCCGAGATATGGACTATCGATAATTTACACCTTAGGCTCTGCTTCTAACTTGGGCCCAAATTGTAAAATGGTCTTATCTATTGGCGATTTCGTTCCAATTCACATTCCAAGTAATATTCGGCATGCTAATTACATTGCCGGTTGCCAAATTGCATTATCTCTTATAGTTTCCGAGATATGGACTATCGATAATTTACACCTTAGGCTCTGCTTCTAACTTGGGCCCAAATTGTAAAATGGTCTTATCTATTGGCGATTTCGTTCCAATTCACATTCCAAGTAATATTCGGCATGCTAATTACATTGCCGGTTGCCAAATTGCATTATCTCTTATAGTTTCCGAGATATGGACTATCGATAATTTACACCTTAGGCTCTGCTTCTAACTTGGGCCCAAATTGTAAAATGGCCTTACCTATTGGCGATTTCGTTCCAATTCACACTCCAAGTAATATTCGGCATGCTAATTACATTGCCGGTTGCGAAATTGCATTATCTCTTATAGTTTCCGAGATATGGACTATCAATAATTTACACCTTAGGCTCTGCTTCTAACTTGGGCCCAAATTGTAAAATGGTCTTATCTATTGGCGATTTCGTTCCAATTCACATTCCAAGTAATATTCGGCATGCTAATTACATTGCCGGTTGCCAAATTGCATTATCTCTTATAGTTTCCGAGATATGGACTATCGATAATTTACACCTTAGGCTCTGCTTCTAACTTGGGCCCAAATTGTAAAATGGTCTTATCTATTGGCGATTTCGTTCCAATTCACATTCCAAGTAATATTCGGCATGCTAATTACATTGCCGGTTGCCAAATTGCATTATCTCTTATAGTTTCCGAGATATGGACTATCGATAATTTACACCTTAGGCTCTGCTTCTAACTTGGGCCCAAATTGTAAAATGGTCTTATCTATTGGAGATTTCGTCCCAATTCACATTCCAAGTGATATTCGGCATGCTAATTACATTGCCGGTTGCGAAATTGCATTATCTCTTATAGTTTCCGAGATATAGACTATCAATAATTTACACCTTAGGCTCTGCTTCTAACTTGGGCCCAAATTGTAAAATGGTCTTATCTATTGGCGATTTCGTTCCAATTCACATTCCAAGTAATATTCGGCATGCTAATTACATTGCCGGTTGCCAAATAGCATTATCTCTTATAGTTTCCGAGATATGGACTATCGATAATTTACACCTTAGGCTCTGCTTCTAACTTGGGCCCAAATTGTAAAATGGTCTTATCTATTGGCGATTTCGTTCCAATTCACATTCCAAGTAATATTCGGCATGCTAATTACATTGCCGGTTGCCAAATTGCATTATCTCTTATAGTTTCCGAGATATGGACTATCGATAATTTACACCTTAGGCTCTGCTTCTAACTTGGGCCCTAATTGTAAAATGGTCTTATCTATTGGCGATTTCGTTCCAATTCACATTCCAAGTAATATTCGGCATGCTAATTACATTGCCGGTTGCCAAATTGCATTATCTCTTATAGTTTCCGAGATATGGACTATCGATAATTTACACCTTAGGCTCTGCTTCTAACTTGGGCCCAAATTGTAAAATGGTCTTACCTATTGGCGAATTCGTTCCAATTCACATTCCAAGTAATATTCGGCATGCTAATTACATTGCCGTTTGCCAAATTGCATTATCTCTTATAGTTTCCGAGATATGGACTATCGATACTTTACACCTTAGGCTCTGCTTCTAACTTGGGCCCAAATTGTAAAATGGTCTTATCTATTGGCGATTTCGTTCCAATTCACATTCCAAGTAATATTCGGCATGCTAATTACATTGCCGGTTGCCAAATTGCATTATCTCTTATAGTTTCCGAGATATGGACTATCGATAATTTACACCTTAGGCTCTGCTTCTAACTTGGGCCCAAATTGTAAAATGGTCTTATCTATTGGCGATTTCGTTCCAATTCACATTCCAAGTAATATTCGGCATGCTAATTACATTGCCGGTTGCCAAATTGCATTATCTCTTATAGTTTCCGAGATATGGACTATCGATAATTTACACCTTAGGCTCTGCTTCTAACTTGGGCCCAAATTGTAAAATGGCCTTATCTATTGGCGATTTCGTTCCAATTCACACTCCAAGTAATATTCGGCATGCTAATTACATTGCCGGTTGCGAAATTGCATTATCTCTTATAGTTTCCGAGATATATACTATCGATAATTTACACCTTAGGCTCTGCTTCTAACTTGGGCCCAAATTGTAAAATGGTCTTATCTATTGGCGATTTCGTTCCAATTCACATTCCAAGTAATATTCGGCATGCTAATTACATTCCCGGTTGCCAAATTGCATTATCTCTTATAGTTTCCGAGATATGGACTATCGATAATTTACACCTTAGGCTCTGCTTCTAACTTGGGCCCAAATTGTAAAATGGCCTTATCTATTGGCGATTTCGTTCCAATTCACATTCCAAGTAATATTCGGCATGCTGATTACATTGCCGGTTGCCAAATTGCATTATCTCTTATAGTTTCCGAGATATGGACTATCGATAATTTACACCTTAGGCTCTGCTTCTAACTTGGGCCCAAATTGTAAAATGGTCTTATCTATTGGCGATTTCGTTCCAATTCACATTCCAGGTAATATTCGGCATGCTAATTACATTGCCGGTTGCCAAATTGCATTATCTCTTATAGTTTCCGAGATATAGACTATCGATAATTTACACCTTAGGCTCTGCTTCTAACTTGGGCCCAAATTGTAAAATGGTCTTATCTATTGGCGATTTCGTTCCAATTCACATTCCAAGTAATATTCGGCATGCTAATTAAATTGCCGGTTGCCAAATTGCATTATCTCTTATAGTTTCCGAGATATGGACTATCGATAATTTACACCTTAGACTCTGCTTCTAACTTGGGCCCAAATTGTAAAATCGTCTTATCTATTGGCGATTTCGTTCCAATTCACACTCCAAGTAATATTCGGCATGCTAATTACATTGCCGGTTGCCAAATTGCATTATCTCTTATAGTTTCCGAGATATGGACTATCGATAATTTACACCTTAGGCTCTGCTTCTAACTTGGGCCCAAATTGTAAAATGGTCTTATCTATTGGCGATTTCGTTCCAATTCACATTCCAAGTAATATTCGGCATGCTAATTACATTGCCGGTTGCCAAATTGAATTATCTCTTAGAGTTTCCGAGATATGGACTATCGATAATTTACACCTTAGGCTCTGCTTCTAACTTGGGCCCAAATTGTAAAATGGTCTTACCTATTGGCGATTTCGTTCCAATTCACATTCCAAGTAATATTCGGCATGCTAATTACATTGCCGGTGGCCAAGTTGCATTATCTCTTATAGTTTCCGAGATATGGACTATCGATAATTTACACCTTAGGCTCTGCTTCTAACTTGGGCCCAAATTGTAAAATGGTCTTATCTATTGGCGATTTCGTTCCAATTCACATTCCAAGTAATATTCGGCATGCTAATTACATTGCCGGTTGCCAAATTGCATTATCTCTTATAGTTTCCGAGATATGGACTATCGATAATTTACACCTTAGGCTCTGCTTCTAACTTGGGCCCAAATTGTAAAATGGCCTTATCTATTGGCGATTTCGTTCCAATTCACACTCCAAGTAATATTCGGCATGCTAATTACATTGCCGGTTGCGAAATTGCATTATCTCTTATAGTTTCCGAGATATATACTATCGATAATTTACACCTTAGGCTCTGCTTCTAACTTGGGCCCAAATTGTAAAATGGTCTTATCTATTGGCGATTTCGTTCCAATTCACATTCCAAGTAATATTCGGCATGCTAATTACATTCCCGGTTGCCAAATTGCATTATCTCTTATAGTTTCCGAGATATGGACTATCGATAATTTACACCTTAGGCTCTGCTTCTAACTTGGGCCCAAATTGTAAAATGGCCTTATCTATTGGCGATTTCGTTCCAATTCACATTCCAAGTAATATTCGGCATGCTGATTACATTGCCGGTTGCCAAATTGCATTATCTCTTATAGTTTCCGAGATATGGACTATCGATAATTTACACCTTAGGCTCTGCTTCTAACTTGGGCCCAAATTGTAAAATGGTCTTATCTATTGGCGATTTCGTTCCAATTCACATTCCAGGTAATATTCGGCATGCTAATTACATTGCCGGTTGCCAAATTGCATTATCTCTTATAGTTTCCGAGATATAGACTATCGATAATTTACACCTTAGGCTCTGCTTCTAACTTGGGCCCAAATTGTAAAATGGTCTTATCTATTGGCGATTTCGTTCCAATTCACATTCCAAGTAATATTCGGCATGCTAATTAAATTGCCGGTTGCCAAATTGCATTATCTCTTATAGTTTCCGAGATATGGACTATCGATAATTTACACCTTAGGCTCTGCTTCTAACTTGGGCCCAAATTGTAAAATCGTCTTATCTATTGGCGATTTCGTTCCAATTCACACTCCAAGTAATATTCGGCATGCTAATTACATTGCCGGTTGCCAAATTGCATTATCTCTTATAGTTTCCGAGATATGGACTATCGATAATTTACACCTTAGGCTCTGCTTCTAACTTGGGCCCAAATTGTAAAATGGTCTTATCTATTGGCGATTTCGTTCCAATTCACATTCCAAGTAATATTCGGCATGCTAATTACATTGCCGGTTGCCAAATTGAATTATCTCTTAGAGTTTCCGAGATATGGACTATCGATAATTTACACCTTAGGCTCTGCTTCTAACTTGGGCCCAAATTGTAAAATGGTCTTACCTATTGGCGATTTCGTTCCAATTCACATTCCAAGTAATATTCGGCATGCTAATTACATTGCCGGTGGCCAAGTTGCATTATCTCTTATAGTTTCCGAGATATGGACTATCGATAATTTACACCTTAGGCTCTGCTTCTAACTTGGGCCCAAATTGTAAAATGGTCTTATCTATTGGCGATTTCGTTCCAATTCACATTCCAAGTAATATTCGGCGTGCTAATTACATTGCCGGTTGCCAAATTGCATTATCTCTTATAGTTTCCGAGATATGGACTATCGATTATTTTTAACCTTAGGCTCTGCTTCTAACTTGGGCCCAAACTGTAAAATGGTCTTATCTATTGGCGATTTCGTTCCAATTCACATTCCAAGTAATATTCGGCATGCTAATTACATTGCCGGTTGCCAAATTGCATTATCTCTTATAGTTTCCGAGATATGGACTATCGATAATTTACACCTTAGGCTCTGCTTCTAACTTGGGCCCAAATTGTAAAATGGTCTTATCTATTGGCGATTTCGTTCCAATTCACATTCCAAGTAATATTCGGCATGCTAATTACATTGCCGGTTGCCAAATTGCATTATCTCTTATAGTTTCCGAGATATGGACTATCGATAATTTACACCTTAGGCTCTGCTTCTAACTTGGGAACAAATTGTAAAATGGTCTTATCTATTGGCGATTTCGTCCCAATTCACATTCCAAGTGATATTCGGCATGCTAATTACATTGCCGGTTGCGAAATTGCATTATCTCTTATAGTTTCCGAGATATGGACTATCAATAATTTACACCTTAGGCTCTGCTTCTAACTTGGGCCCAAATTGTAAAATGGTCTTATCTATTGGCGATTTCGTTCCCATTCACATTCCAAGTAATACTCGGCATGCTAATTACATTGCCGGTTGCCAAATTGCATTATCTCTTATAGTTTCCGAGATATGGACTATCGATAATTTACACCTTAGGCTCTGCTTCTAACTTGGGCCCAAATTGTAAAATGGTCTTATCTATTGGCGATTTCGTTCCAATTCACATTCCAAGTAATATTCGGCATTCTAATTACATTGCCGGTTGCCAAATTGCATTATCTCTTATAGTTTCCGAGATATGGACTATCGATAATTTACACCTTAGGCTCTGCTTCTAACTTGGGCCCTAATTGTAAAATGGTCTTATCTATTGGCGATTTCGTTCCAATTCACATTCCAAGTAATATTCGGCATGCTAATTACATTGCCGGTTGCCAAATTGCATTATCTCTTATAGTTTCCGAGATATGGACTATCGATAATTTACACCTTAGGCTCTGCTTCTAACTTGGGCCCAAATTGTAAAATCGTCTTATCTATTGGCGATTTCGTTCCAATTCACATTCCAAGTAATATTCGGCATGCTAATTACATTGCCGGTTGCCAAATTGCATTATCTCTTATAGTTTCCGAGATATGGACTATCGATAATTTACACCTTAGGCTCTGCTACTAACTTGGGCCCAAATTGTAAAATCGTCTTATCTATTGGCGATTTCGTTCCAATTCACATTCCAAGTAACATTCGGCATGCTAATTACATTGCCGGTTGCCAAATTGCATTATCTCTTATAGTTTCCGAGATATGGACTATCGATAATTTACATCTTAGGCTCTGCTTCTAACTTGGGCCCAAATTGTAAAATGGTCTTATCTATTGGCGATTTCGTTCCAATTCACATTCCAAGTAATATTCGGCATGCTAATTACATTGCCGGTGGCCAAGTTGCATTATCTCTTATAGTTTCCGAGATATGGACTATCGATAATTTACACCTTAGGCTCTGCTTCTAACTTGGGCCCAAATTGTAAAATGGTCTTATCTATTGGCGATTTCGTTCCAATTCACATTCCAAGTAATATTCGGCATGCTAATTACATTGCCGGTTGCCAAATTGCATTATCTCTTATAGTTTCCGAGATATGGACTATCGATAATTTACACCTTAGGCTCTGCTTCTAACTTGGGCCCAAATTGTAAAATGGCCTTATCTATTGGCGAATTCGTTCCAATTCACATTCCAAGTAATATTCGGCATGCTGATTACATTGCCGGTTGCCAAATTGCACTATCTCTTATAGTTTCCGAGATATGGACTATCGATAATTTACACCTTAGGCTCTGCTTCTAACTTGGGCCCAAATTGTAAAATGGTCTCATCTATTGGCGATTTCGTTCCAATTCACATTCCAAGTAATATTCGGCATGCTAATTACATTGCCGGTTGCCAAATTGCATTATCTCTTATAGTTTCCGAGATATGGACTATCGATAATTTACACCTTAGGCTCTGCTTCTAACTTGGGCCCAAATTGTAAAATGGTCTTATCTATTGGCGATTTCGTTCCAATTCACATTCCAAGTAATATTCGGCATGCTAATTAAATTGCCGGTTGCCAAATTGCATTATCTCTTATAGTTTCCGAGATATGGACTATCGATAATTTACACCTTAGGCTCTGCTTCTAACTTGGGCCCAAATTGTAAAATGGTCTTATCTATTGGCGATTTCGTTCCAATTCACATTCCAGGTAATATTCGGCATGCTAATTACATTGCCGGTTGCCAAATTGAATTATCTCTTAGAGTTTCCGAGATATGGACTATCGATAATTTACACCTTAGGCTCTGCTTCTAACTTGGGCCCAAATTGTAAAATGGTCTTACCTATTGGCGATTTCGTTCCAATTCACATTCCAAGTAATATTCGGCATGCTAATTACATTGCCGGTGGCCAAGTTGCATTATCTCTTATAGTTTCCGAGATATGGACTATCGATAATTTACACCTTAGGCTCTGCTTCTAACTTGGGCCCAAATTGTAAAATGGTCTTATCTATTGGCGATTTCGTTCCAATTCACATTCCAAGTAATATTCGGCATGCTAATTACATTGCCGGTTGCCAAATTGCATTATCTCTTATAGTTTCCGAGATATGGACTATCGATAATTTACACCTTAGGCTCTGCTTCTAACTTGGGCCCAAATTGTAAAATGGCCTTATCTATTGGCGATTTCGTTCCAATTCACACTCCAAGTAATATTCGGCATGCTAATTACATTGCCGGTTGCGAAATTGCATTATCTCTTATAGTTTCCGAGATATATACTATCGATAATTTACACCTTAGGCTCTGCTTCTAACTTGGGCCCAAATTGTAAAATGGTCTTATCTATTGGCGATTTCGTTCCAATTCACATTCCAAGTAATATTCGGCATGCTAATTACATTCCCGGTTGCCAAATTGCATTATCTCTTATAGTTTCCGAGATATGGACTATCGATAATTTACACCTTAGGCTCTGCTTCTAACTTGGGCCCAAATTGTAAAATGGCCTTATCTATTGGCGATTTCGTTCCAATTCACATTCCAAGTAATATTCGGCATGCTGATTACATTGCCGGTTGCCAAATTGCATTATCTCTTATAGTTTCCGAGATATGGACTATCGATAATTTACACCTTAGGCTCTGCTTCTAACTTGGGCCCAAATTGTAAAATGGTCTTATCTATTGGCGATTTCGTTCCAATTCACATTCCAGGTAATATTCGGCATGCTAATTACATTGCCGGTTGCCAAATTGCATTATCTCTTATAGTTTCCGAGATATAGACTATCGATAATTTACACCTTAGGCTCTGCTTCTAACTTGGGCCCAAATTGTAAAATGGTCTTATCTATTGGCGATTTCGTTCCAATTCACATTCCAAGTAATATTCGGCATGCTAATTAAATTGCCGGTTGCCAAATTGCATTATCTCTTATAGTTTCCGAGATATGGACTATCGATAATTTACACCTTAGGCTCTGCTTCTAACTTGGGCCCAAATTGTAAAATCGTCTTATCTATTGGCGATTTCGTTCCAATTCACACTCCAAGTAATATTCGGCATGCTAATTACATTGCCGGTTGCCAAATTGCATTATCTCTTATAGTTTCCGAGATATGGACTATCGATAATTTACACCTTAGGCTCTGCTTCTAACTTGGGCCCAAATTGTAAAATGGTCTTATCTATTGGCGATTTCGTTCCAATTCACATTCCAAGTAATATTCGGCATGCTAATTACATTGCCGGTTGCCAAATTGAATTATCTCTTAGAGTTTCCGAGATATGGACTATCGATAATTTACACCTTAGGCTCTGCTTCTAACTTGGGCCCAAATTGTAAAATGGTCTTACCTATTGGCGATTTCGTTCCAATTCACATTCCAAGTAATATTCGGCATGCTAATTACATTGCCGGTGGCCAAGTTGCATTATCTCTTATAGTTTCCGAGATATGGACTATCGATAATTTACACCTTAGGCTCTGCTTCTAACTTGGGCCCAAATTGTAAAATGGTCTTATCTATTGGCGATTTCGTTCCAATTCACATTCCAAGTAATATTCGGCGTGCTAATTACATTGCCGGTTGCCAAATTGCATTATCTCTTATAGTTTCCGAGATATGGACTATCGATTATTTTTAACCTTAGGCTCTGCTTCTAACTTGGGCCCAAACTGTAAAATGGTCTTATCTATTGGCGATTTCGTTCCAATTCACATTCCAAGTAATATTCGGCATGCTAATTACATTGCCGGTTGCCAAATTGCATTATCTCTTATAGTTTCCGAGATATGGACTATCGATAATTTACACCTTAGGCTCTGCTTCTAACTTGGGCCCAAATTGTAAAATGGTCTTATCTATTGGCGATTTCGTTCCAATTCACATTCCAAGTAATATTCGGCATGCTAATTACATTGCCGGTTGCCAAATTGCATTATCTCTTATAGTTTCCGAGATATGGACTATCGATAATTTACACCTTAGGCTCTGCTTCTAACTTGGGAACAAATTGTAAAATGGTCTTATCTATTGGCGATTTCGTCCCAATTCACATTCCAAGTGATATTCGGCATGCTAATTACATTGCCGGTTGCGAAATTGCATTATCTCTTATAGTTTCCGAGATATGGACTATCAATAATTTACACCTTAGGCTCTGCTTCTAACTTGGGCCCAAATTGTAAAATGGTCTTATCTATTGGCGATTTCGTTCCCATTCACATTCCAAGTAATACTCGGCATGCTAATTACATTGCCGGTTGCCAAATTGCATTATCTCTTATAGTTTCCGAGATATGGACTATCGATAATTTACACCTTAGGCTCTGCTTCTAACTTGGGCCCAAATTGTAAAATGGTCTTATCTATTGGCGATTTCGTTCCAATTCACATTCCAAGTAATATTCGGCATTCTAATTACATTGCCGGTTGCCAAATTGCATTATCTCTTATAGTTTCCGAGATATGGACTATCGATAATTTACACCTTAGGCTCTGCTTCTAACTTGGGCCCTAATTGTAAAATGGTCTTATCTATTGGCGATTTCGTTCCAATTCACATTCCAAGTAATATTCGGCATGCTAATTACATTGCCGGTTGCCAAATTGCATTATCTCTTATAGTTTCCGAGATATGGACTATCGATAATTTACACCTTAGGCTCTGCTTCTAACTTGGGCCCAAATTGTAAAATCGTCTTATCTATTGGCGATTTCGTTCCAATTCACATTCCAAGTAATATTCGGCATGCTAATTACATTGCCGGTTGCCAAATTGCATTATCTCTTATAGTTTCCGAGATATGGACTATCGATAATTTACACCTTAGGCTCTGCTACTAACTTGGGCCCAAATTGTAAAATCGTCTTATCTATTGGCGATTTCGTTCCAATTCACATTCCAAGTAACATTCGGCATGCTAATTACATTGCCGGTTGCCAAATTGCATTATCTCTTATAGTTTCCGAGATATGGACTATCGATAATTTACATCTTAGGCTCTGCTTCTAACTTGGGCCCAAATTGTAAAATGGTCTTATCTATTGGCGATTTCGTTCCAATTCACATTCCAAGTAATATTCGGCATGCTAATTACATTGCCGGTGGCCAAGTTGCATTATCTCTTATAGTTTCCGAGATATGGACTATCGATAATTTACACCTTAGGCTCTGCTTCTAACTTGGGCCCAAATTGTAAAATGGTCTTATCTATTGGCGATTTCGTTCCAATTCACATTCCAAGTAATATTCGGCATGCTAATTACATTGCCGGTTGCCAAATTGCATTATCTCTTATAGTTTCCGAGATATGGACTATCGATAATTTACACCTTAGGCTCTGCTTCTAACTTGGGCCCAAATTGTAAAATGGCCTTATCTATTGGCGAATTCGTTCCAATTCACATTCCAAGTAATATTCGGCATGCTGATTACATTGCCGGTTGCCAAATTGCACTATCTCTTATAGTTTCCGAGATATGGACTATCGATAATTTACACCTTAGGCTCTGCTTCTAACTTGGGCCCAAATTGTAAAATGGTCTCATCTATTGGCGATTTCGTTCCAATTCACATTCCAAGTAATATTCGGCATGCTAATTACATTGCCGGTTGCCAAATTGCATTATCTCTTATAGTTTCCGAGATATGGACTATCGATAATTTACACCTTAGGCTCTGCTTCTAACTTGGGCCCAAATTGTAAAATGGTCTTATCTATTGGCGATTTCGTTCCAATTCACATTCCAAGTAATATTCGGCATGCTAATTAAATTGCCGGTTGCCAAATTGCATTATCTCTTATAGTTTCCGAGATATGGACTATCGATAATTTACACCTTAGGCTCTGCTTCTAACTTGGGCCCAAATTGTAAAATGGTCTTATCTATTGGCGATTTCGTTCCAATTCACATTCCAAGTAATATTCGGCATGCTAATTACATTGCCGGTTGCCAAATTGCATTATCTCTTATAGTTTCCGAGATATGGACTATCGATTATTTTTAACCTTAGGCTCTGCTTCTAGCTTGGGCCCAAACTGTAAAATGGTCTTATCTATTGGCGATTTCGTTCCAATTCACATTCCAAGTAATATTCGGCATGCTAATTACATTGCCGGTTGCCAAATTGCATTATCTCTTATAGTTTCCGAGATATGGACTATCGATAATTTACACCTTAGGCTCTGCTTCTAACTTGGGCCCAAATTGTAAAATGGTCTTATCTATTGGCGATTTCGTTCCAATTCACATTCCAAGTAATATTCGGCATGCTAATTACATTGCCGGTTGCCAAATTGCATTATCTCTTATAGTTTCCGAGATATGGACTATCGATAATTTACACCTTAGGCCCTGCTTCTAACTTGGGCCCAAATTGTAAAATGGTCTTATCTATTGGCGATTTCGTTCCAATTCACATTCCAAGTAATATTCGGCATGCTAATTACATTGCCGGTTGCCAAATTGCATTATCTCTTATAGTTTCCGAGATATGGACTATCGATAATTTACACCTTAGGCTCTGCTTCTAACTTGGGCCCAGATTGTAAAATGGTCTTATCTATTGGCGATTTCGTTCCAATTCACATTCCAAGTAATATTCGGCATGCTAATTACATTGCCGGTTGCCAAATTGCATTATCTCTTATAGTTTCCGAGATATGGACTATCGATAATTTACACCATAGGCTCTGCTTCTAACTTGGGCCCAAATTGTAAAATGGTCCTATCTATTGGCGATTTCGTTCCAATTCACATTCAAAGTAATATTCGGCATGCTAATTACATAGCCGGTTGCCAAATTGCATTATCTCTTATAGTTTCCGAGATATGGACTATCGATAATTTACACCATAGGCTCTGCTTCTAACTTGGGCCCAAATTGTAAAATGGTCTTATCTATTGGCGATTTCGTTCCAATTCACATTCCAAGTAATATTCGGCATGCTAATTACATTACCGGTTGCCAAATTGCATTATCTCTTATAGTTTCCGAGATATGGACTATCGATAATTTACACCTTAGGCTCTGCTTCTAACTTGCTCCCAAATTGTAAAATGGTCTTATCTATTGGCGATTTCGTTCCAATTCACATTCCAGGTAATATTCGGCATGCTAATTACATTGCCGGTTGCCAAATTGCATTATCTCTTGTAGTTTCCGAGATATGGACTATCGATAATTTACACCTTAGGCTCTGCTTCTAACTTGGGCCCAAATTGTAAAATGGTCTTATCTATTGGCGATTTCGTTCCAATTCACATTCCAAGTAATATTCGGCATGCTAATTACATTGCCGGTTGCCAAATTGAATTATCTCTTATAGTTTCCGAGATAAGGACTATCGATAATTTACACCTTAGGCTCTGCTTCTAACTTGGGCCCAAATTGTAAAATGGTCTTACCTATTGGCGATTTCGTTCCAATTCACATTCCAAGTAATATTCGGCATGCTAATTACATTGCCGATTGCCAAATTGCATTATCTCTTATAGTTTCCGAGATATGGACTATCGATAATTTACACCTTAGGCTCTGCTTCTAACTTGGGCCCAAATTGTAAAATGGTCTTATCTATTGGCGATTTCGTTACAATTCACATTCCAAGTAATATTCGGCATGCTAATTACATTGCCGGTTGCCAAATTGCATTATCTCTTATAGTTTCCGAGATATGGACTATCGATAATTTACACCTTAGGCTCTGCTTCTAACTTGGGCCCAAATTGTAAAATGGTCTTATCTATTGGCGATTTCGTCCCAATTCACATTCCAAGTGATATTCGGCATGCTAATTACATTGCCGGTTGCGAAATTGCATTATCTCTTATAGTTTCCGAGATATGGACTATCAATAATTTACACCTTAGGCTCTGCTTCTAACTTGGGCCCAAATTGTAAAATGGTCTTATCTATTGGCGATTTTGTTCCAATTCACATTCCAAGTAATATTCGGCATGCTAATTACATTGCCGGTTGCCAAATTGCATTATCTCTTATAGTTTCCGAGATATGGACTATCGATAATTTACACCTTAGGCTCTGCTTCTAACTTGGGCCCAAATTGTAAAATGGCCTTACCTATTGGCGATTTCGTTCCAATTCACACTCCAAGTAATATTCGGCATGCTAATTACATTGCCGGTTGCGAAATTGCATTATCTCTTATAGTTTCCGAGATATGGACTATCAATAATTTACACCTTAGGCTCTGCTTCTAACTTGGGCCCAAATTGTAAAATGGTCTTATCTATTGGCGATTTCGTTCCAATTCACATTCCAAGTAATATTCGGCATGCTAATTACATTGCCTGTTGCCAAATTGCATTATCTCTTATAGTTTCCGTGATATGGACTATCGATAATTTACACCTTAGGCTCTGCTTCTAACTTGGGCCCAAATTGTAAAATGGTCTTATCTATTGGCGATTTCGTTCCAATTCACATTCCAAGTAATATTCGGCATGCTAATTACATTGCCGGTTGCCAAATTGCATTATCTCTTATAGTTTCCGAGATATGGACTATCGATAATTTACACCTTAGGCTCTGCTTCTAACTTGGGCCCAAATTGTAAAATGGTCTTATCTATTGGAGATTTCGTCCCAATTCACATTCCAAGTGATATTCGGCATGCTAATTACATTGCCGGTTGCGAAATTGCATTATCTCTTATAGTTTCCGAGATATAGACTATCAATAATTTACACCTTAGGCTCTGCTTCTAACTTGGGCCCAAATTGTAAAATGGTCTTATCTATTGGCGATTTCGTTCCAATTCACATTCCAAGTAATATTCGGCATGCTAATTACATTGCCGGTTGCCAAATTGCATTATCTCTTATAGTTTCCGAGATATGGACTATCGATAATTTACACCTTAGGCTCTGCTTCTAACTTGGGCCCAAATTGTAAAATGGTCTTATCTATTGGCGATTTCGTTCCAATTCACATTCCAAGTAATATTCGGCATGCTAATTACATTGCCGGTTGCCAAATTGCATTATCTCTTATAGTTTCCGAGATATGGACTATCGATAATTTACACCTTAGGCTCTGCTTCTAACTTGGGCCCAAATTGTAAAATGGTCTTACCTATTGGCGATTTCGTTCCAATTCACACTCCAAGTAATATTCGGCATGCTAATTACATTGCCGGTTGCGAAATTGCATTATCTCTTATAGTTTCCGAGATATGGACTATCAATAATTTACACCTTAGGCTCTGCTTCTAACTTGGGCCCAAATTGTAAAATGGTCTTATCTATTGGCGATTTCGTTCCAATTCACATTCCAAGTAATATTCGGCATGCTAATTACATTGCCGGTTGCCAAATTGCATTATCTCTTATAGTTTCCGAGATATGGACTATCGATAATTTACACCTTAGGCTCTGCTTCTAACTTGGGCCCAAATTGTAAAATGGCCTTATCTATTGGCGATTTCGTTCCAATTCACATTCCAAGTAGTATTCGGCATGCTAATTACATTGCCGGTTGCCAAATTGCATTATCTCTTATAGTTTCCGAGATATAGACTATCGATAATTTACACCTTAGGCTCTGCTTCTAACTTGGGCCCAAATTGTAAAATGGTCTTATCTATTGGCGATTTCGCCCAATTCACATTCCAAGTGATATTCGGCATGCTAATTACATTGCCGGTTGCGAAATTGCATTATCTCTTATAGTTTCCGAGATATGGACTATCAATAATTTACACCTTAGGCTCTGCTTCTAACTTGGGCCCAAATTGTAAAATGGCCTTATCTATTGGCGATTTCGTTCCAATTCACATTCCAAGTAATATTCGGCATGCTAATTACTTTGCCGGTTGCCAAATTGCATTATCTCTTATAGTTTCCGAGATATGGACTATCGATAATTTACACCTTAGGCTCTGCTTCTAACTTGGGCCCAAATTGTAAAATGGTCTTATCTATTGGCGATTTCGATCCAATTCACATTCCAAGTAATATTCGGCATGCTAATTACATTGCCGGTTGCCAAATTGCATTATCTCTTATAGTTTCCGAGATATGGACTATCGATAATTTACACCTTAGGCTCTGCTTCTAACTTGGGCCCAAATTGTAAAATGGTCTTATCTATTGGCGATTTCGTTCCAATTCACATTCCAAGTAATATTCGGCATGCTAATTACATTGCCGGTTGCCAAGTTGCATTATCTATTATAGTTTCCGAGATATGGACTATCGATAATTTACACCTTAGGCTCTGCTTCTAACTTGGGCCCAAATTGTAAAATGGTCTTATCTATTGGCGATTTCGTTCCAATTGACATTCCAAGTAATATTCGGCATGCTAATTACATTGCCGGTTGCCAAATTGAATTATCTCTTATAGTTTCCGAGATATGGACTATCGATAATTTACACCTTAGGCTCTGCTTCTAACTTGGGCCCAAATTGTAAAATGGTCTTACCTATTGGCGATTTCGTTCCAATTCACATTCCAAGTAATATTCGGCATGCTAATTACATTGCCGGTGGCCAAGTTGCATTATCTCTTATAGTTTCCGAGATATGGACTATCGATAATTTACACCTTAGGCTCTGCTTCTAACTTGGGCCCAAATTGTAAAATGGTCTTATCTATTGGCGATTTCATTCCAATTCACATTCCAAGTAATATTCGGCATGCTAATTACATTGCCGGTTGCCAAATTGCATTATCTCTTATAGTTTCCGAGATATGGACTATCGATTATTTTTAACCTTAGGTTCTGCTTCTAACTTGGGCCCAAACTGTAAAATGGTCTTATCTATTGGCGATTTCGTTGCAATTCACATTCCAAGTAATATTCGGCATGCTAATTACATTGCCGGTTGCCAAATTGCATTATCTCTTATAGTTTCCGAGATATGGACTATCGATAATTTACACCTTAGGCTCTGCTTCTAACTTGGGCCCAAATTGTAAAATGGCCTTATCTATTGGCGATTTCGTTCCAATTCACATTCCAAGTAGTATTTGGCATGCTAATTACATTGCCGGTTGCCAAATTGCATTATCTCTTATAGTTTCCGAGATATAGACTATCGATAATTTACACCTTAGGCTCTGCTTCTAACTTGGGCCCAAATTGTAAAATGGTCTTATCTATTGGCGATTTCGCCCAATTCACATTCCAAGTGATATTCGGCATGCTAATTACATTGCCGGTTGCGAAATTGCATTATCTCTTATAGTTTCCGAGATATGGACTATCAATAATTTACACCTTAGGCTCTGCTTCTAACTTGGGCCCAAATTGTAAAATGGCCTTATCTATTGGCGATTTCGTTCCAATTCACATTCCAAGTAATATTCGGCATGCTAATTACATTGCCGGTTGCCAAATTGCATTATCTCTTATAGTTTCCGAGATATGGACTATCGATAATTTACACCTTAGGCTCTGCTTCTAACTTGGGCCCAAATTGTAAAATGGTCTTATCTATTGGCGATTTCGATCCAATTCACATTCCAAGTAATATTCGGCATGCTAATTACATTGCCGGTTGCCAAATTGCATTATCTCTTATAGTTTCCGAGATATGGACTATCGATAATTTACACCTTAGGCTCTGCTTCTAACTTGGGCCCAAATTGTAAAATGGTCTTATCTATTGGCGATTTCGTTCCAATTCACATTCCAAGTAATATTCGGCATGCTAATTACATTGCCGGTTGCCAAATTGCATTATCTATTATAGTTTCCGAGATATGGACTATCGATAATTTACACCTTAGGCTCTGCTTCTAACTTGGGCCCAAATTGTAAAATGGTCTTATCTATTGGCGATTTCGTTCCAATTGACATTCCAAGTAATATTCGGCATGCTAATTACATTGCCGGTTGCCAAATTGAATTATCTCTTATAGTTTCCGAGATATGGACTATCGATAATTTACACCTTAGGCTCTGCTTCTAACTTGGGCCCAAATTGTAAAATGGTCTTACCTATTGGCGATTTCGTTCCAATTCACATTCCAAGTAATATTCGGCATGCTAATTACATTGCCGGTGGCCAAGTTGCATTATCTCTTATAGTTTCCGAGATATGGACTATCGATAATTTACACCTTAGGCTCTGCTTCTAACTTGGGCCCAAATTGTAAAATGGTCTTATCTATTGGCGATTTCGTTCCAATTCACATTCCAAGTAATATTCGGCATGCTAATTACATTGCCGGTTGCCAAATTGCATTATCTCTTATAGTTTCCGAGATATGGACTATCGATTATTTTTAACCTTAGGTTCTGCTTCTAACTTGGGCCCAAACTGTAAAATGGTCTTATCTATTGGCGATTTCGTTGCAATTCACATTCCAAGTAATATTCGGCATGCTAATTACATTGCCGGTTGCCAAATTGCATTATCTCTTATAGTTTCCGAGATATGGACTATCGATAATTTACACCTTAGGCTCTGCTTCTAACTTGGGCCCAAATTGTAAAATGGTCTTATCTATTGGCGATTTCGTTCCAATTCACATTCCAAGTAATATTCGGCATGAAAATTACATTGCCGGTTGCCAAATTGCATTATCTCTTATAGTTTCCGAGATATAGACTATCGATAATTTACACCTTAGGCTCTGCTTCTAACTTGGGCCCAAATTGTAAAATGGTCTTATCTATTGGCGATTTCGCCCAATTCACATTCCAAGTGATATTCGGCATGCTAATTACATTGCCGGTTGCGAAATTGCATTATCTCTTATAGTTTCCGAGATATGGACTATCAATAATTTACACCTTAGGCTCTGCTTCTAACTTGGGCCCAAATTGTAAAATGGCCTTATCTATTGGCGATTTCGTTCCAATTCACATTCCAAGTAATATTCGGCATGCTAATTACATTGCCGGTTGCCAAATTGCATTATCTCTTATAGTTTCCGAGATATGGACTATCGATAATTTACACCTTAGGCTCTGCTTCTAACTTGGGCCCAAATTGTAAAATGGTCTTATCTATTGGCGATTTCGATCCAATTCACATTCCAAGTAATATTCGGCATGCTAATTACATTGCCGGTTGCCAAATTGCATTATCTCTTATAGTTTCCGAGATATGGACTATCGATAATTTACACCTTAGGCTCTGCTTCTAACTTGGGCCCAAATTGTAAAATGGTCTTATCTATTGGCGATTTCGTTCCAATTCACAATCCAAGTAATATTCGGCATGCTAATTACATTGCCGGTTGCCAAATTGCATTATCTATTATAGTTTCCGAGATATGGACTATCGATAATTTACACCTTAGGCTCTGCTTCTAACTTGGGCCCAAATTGTAAAATGGTCTTATCTATTGGCGATTTCGTTCCAATTGACATTCCAAGTAATATTCGGCATGCTAATTACATTGCCGGTTGCCAAATTGAATTATCTCTTATAGTTTCCGAGATATGGACTATCGATAATTTACACCTTAGGCTCTGCTTCTAACTTGGGCCCAAATTGTAAAATGGTCTTACCTATTGGCGATTTCGTTCCAATTCACATTCCAAGTAATATTCGGCATGCTAATTACATTGCCGGTGGCCAAGTTGCATTATCTCTTATAGTTTCCGAGATATGGACTATCGATAATTTACACCTTAGGCTCTGCTTCTAACTTGGGCCCAAATTGTAAAATGGTCTTATCTATTGGCGATTTCGTTCCAATTCACATTCCAAGTAATATTCGGCATGCTAATTACATTGCCGGTTGCCAAATTGCATTATCTCTTATAGTTTCCGAGATATGGACTATCGATTATTTTTAACCTTAGGTTCTGCTTCTAACTTGGGCCCAAACTGTAAAATGGTCTTATCTATTGGCGATTTCGTTGCAATTCACATTCCAAGTAATATTCGGCATGCTAATTACATTGCCGGTTGCCAAATTGCATTATCTCTTATAGTTTCCGAGATATGGACTATCGATAATTTACACCTTAGGCTCTGCTTCTAACTTGGGCCCAAATTGTAAAATGGTCTTATCTATTGGCGATTTCGTTCCAATTCACATTCCAAGTAATATTCGGCATGAAAATTACATTGCCGGTTGCCAAATTGCATTATCTCTTATAGTTTCCGAGATATGGACTATCGATAATTTACACCTTAGGCTCTGCTTCTAACTTGGGCCCAAATTGTAAAATGGTCTTACCTATTGGCGATTTCGTTCCAATTCACACTCCAAGTAATATTCGGCATGCTAATTACATTGCCGGTTGCGAAATTGCATTATCTCTTATAGTTTCCGAGATATGGACTATCAATAATTTACACCTTAGGCTCTGCTTCTAACTTGGGCCCAAATTGTAAAATGGTCTTATCTATTGGCGATTTCGTTCCAATTCACATTCCAAGTAATATTCGGCATGCTAATTACATTGCCGGTTGCCAAATTGCATTATCTCTTATAGTTTCCGAGATATGGACTATCGATAATTTACACCTTAGGCTCTGCTTCTAACTTGGGCCCAAATTGTAAAATGGTCTTATCTATTGGCGATTTCGTTCCAATTCACATTCCAAGTAATATTCGGCATGCTAATTACATTGCCGGTTGCCAAATTGCATTATCTCTTATAGTTTCCGAGATATGGACTATCGATAATTTACACCTTAGGCTCTGCTTCTAACTTGGGCCCAAATTGTAAAATGGTCTTATCTATTGGCGATTTCGTTCCAATTGACATTCCAAGTAATATTCGGCATGCTAATTACATTGCCGGTTGCCAAATTGAATTATCTCTTATAGTTTCCGAGATATGGACTATCGATAATTTACACCTTAGGCTCTGCTTCTAACTTGGGCCCAAATTGTAAAATGGTCTTACCTATTGGCGATTTCGTTCCAATTCACATTCCAAGTAATATTCGGCATGCTAATTACATTGCCGGTGGCCAAGTTGCATTATCTCTTATAGTTTCCGAGATATGGACTATCGATAATTTACACCTTAGGCTCTGCTTCTAACTTGGGCCCAAATTGTAAAATGGTCTTATCTATTGGCGATTTCGTTCCAATTCACATTCCAAGTAATATTCGGCATGCTAATTACATTGCCGGTTGCCAAATTGCATTATCTCTTATAGTTTCCGAGATATGGACTATCGATTATTTTTAACCTTAGGTTCTGCTTCTAACTTGGGCCCAAACTGTAAAATGGTCTTATCTATTGGCGATTTCGTTGCAATTCACATTCCAAGTAATATTCGGCATGCTAATTACATTGCCGGTTGCCAAATTGCATTATCTCTTATAGTTTCCGAGATATGGACTATCGATAATTTACACCTTAGGCTCTGCTTCTAACTTGGGCCCAAATTTTAAAATGGTCTTATCTATTGGCGATTTCGTTCCAATTCACATTCCAAGTAATATTCGGCATGAAAATTACATTGCCGGTTGCCAAATTGCATTATCTCTTATAGTTTCCGAGATATGGACTATCGATAATTTACACCTTAGGCTCTGCTTCTAACTTGGGCCCAAATTGTAAAATGGTCTTACCTATTGGCGATTTCGTTCGAATTCACACTCCAAGTAATATTCGGCATGCTAATTACATTGCCGGTTGCGAAATTGCATTATCTCTTATAGTTTCCGAGATATGGACTATCAATAATTTACACCTTAGGCTCTGCTTCTAACTTGGGCCCAAATTGTAAAATGGTCTTATCTATTGGCGATTTCGTTCCAATTCACATTCCAAGTAATATTCGGCATGCTAATTACATTGCCGGTTGCCAAATTGCATTATCTCTTATAGTTTCCGAGATATGGACTATCGATAATTTACACCTTAGGCTCTGCTTCTAACTTGGGCCCAAATTGTAAAATGGTCTTATCTATTGGCGATTTCGTTCCAATTCACATTCCAAGTAATATTCGGCATGCTAATTACATTGCCGGTTGCCAAATTGCATTATCTCTTATAGTTTCCGAGATATGGACTATCGATAATTTACACCTTAGGCTCTGCTTCTAACTTGGGCCCAAATTGTAAAATGGTCTTATCTATTGGCGATTTCGTCCCAATTCACATTCCAAGTGATATTCGGCATGCTAATTACATTGCCGGTTGCGAAATTGCATTATCTCTTATAGTTTCCGAGATATAGACTATCAATAATTTACACCTTAGGCTCTGCTTCTAACTTGGGCCCAAATTGTAAAATGGTCTTATCTATTGGCCATTTCGTTCCAATTCACATTCCAAGTAATATTCGGCATGCTAATTACATTGCCGGTTGCCAAATTGCATTATCTCTTATAGTTTCCGAGATATGGACTATCGATAATTTACACCTTAGGCTCTGCTTCTAACTTGGGCCCAAATTGTAAAATGGTCTTATCTATTGGCGATTTCGTTCCAATTCACATTCCAAGTAATATTCGGCATGCTAATTACATTGCCGGTTGCCAAATTGCATTATCTCTTATAGTTTCCGAGATATGGACTATCGATAATTTACACCTTAGGCTCTGCTTCTAACTTGGGCCCAAATTGTAAAATGGTCTTATCTATTGGCGATTTCGTTCCAATTCACATTCCAGGTAATATTCGGCATGCTAATTACATTGCCGGTTGCCAAATTGCATTATCTCTTATAGTTTCCGAGATATGGACTATCGATAATTTACACCTTAGGCTCTGCTTCTAACTTGGGCCCAAATTGTAAAATGGTCTTATCTATTGGCGATTTCGTTCCAATTCACATTCCAAGTAATATTCGGCATGCTAATTACATTGCCGGTTGCCAAATTGCATTATCTCTTATAGTTTCCGAGATATGGACTATCGATAATTTACACCTTAGGCTCTGCTTCTAACTTGGGCCCAAATTGTAAAATGGTCTTACCTATTGGCGATTTCGTTCCAATTCACACTCCAAGTAATATTCGGCATGCTAATTACATTGCCGGTTGCCAAATTGCATTATCTCTTATAGTTTCCGAGATATGGACTATCGATAATTTACACCTTAGGCTCTGCTTCTAACTTGGGCCCAAATTGTAAAATGGTCTTATCTATTGGCGATTTCGCCCAATTCACATTCCAAGTGATATTCGGCATGCTAATTACATTGCCGGTTGCGAAATTGCATTATCTCTTATAGTTTCCGAGATATGGACTATCAATAATTTACACCTTAGGCTCTGCTTCTAACTTGGGCCCAAATTGTAAAATGGTCTTATCTATTGGCGATTTCGATCCAATTCACATTCCAAGTAATATTCGGTATGCTAATTACATTGCCGGTTGCCAAATTGCATTATCTCTTATAGTTTCCGAGATATGGACTATCGATAATTTACACCTTAGGCTCTGCTTCTAACTTGGGCCCAAATTGTAAAATGGTCTTATCTATTGGCGATTTCGTTCCAATTCACATTCCAAGTAATATTCGGCATGCTAATTACATTGCCGGTTGCCAAATTGCATTATCTCTTATAGTTTCCGAGATATGGACTATCGATAATTTACACCTTAGGCTCTGCTTCTAACTGGGCCCAAATTGTAAAATGATCTTATCTATTGGCGATTTCGTTCCAATTCACATTCCAAGTAATATTCGGCATGCTAATTACATTGCCGGTTGCCAAATTGCATTATCTCTTATAGTTTCCGAGATATGGACTATCGATAATTTACACCTTAGGCTCTGCTTCTAACTTGGGCTCAAATTGTAAAATGGTCTTATCTATTGTCGATTTCGTTCCTATTCACATTCCAAGTAATATTCGGCATGCTAATTACATTGCCGGTTGCCAAATTGAATTATCTCTTATAGTTTCCGAGATATGGACTATCGATAATTTACACCTTAGGCTCTGCTTCTAACTTGGGCCCAAATTGTAAAATGGTCTTACCTATTGGCGATTTCGTTCCAATTCACATTCCAAGTAATATTCGGCATGCTAATTACATTGCCGGGGGCCAATTTGCATTATCTCTTATAGTTTCCGAGATATGGACTATCGATAATTTACACCTTAGGCTCTGCTTCTAACTTGGGCCCAAATTGTAAAATGGTCTTATCTATTGGCGATTTCGTTCCAATTCACATTCCAAGTAATATTCGGCATGCTAATTACATTGCCGGTTGCCAAATTGCATTATCTCTTATAGTTTCCGAGATATGGACTATCGATAATTTACACCTTAGGCTCTGCTTCTAACTTGGGCCCAAATTGTAAAATGGTCTTATCTATTGGCGATTTCGTTCCAATTCACATTTCAAGTAATATTCGGCATGCTAATTACATTGCCGGTTGCCAAATTGAATTATCTCTTATAGTTTCCGAGATATGGACTATCGATAATTTACACCTTAGGCTCTGCTTCTAACTTGGGCCCAAATTGTAAAATGGTCTTACCTATTGGCGATTTCGTTCCAATTCACATTCCAAGTAATATTCGGCATGCTAATTACATTGCCGGTTGCCAAATTGCATTATCTCTTATAGTTTCCGAGATATGGACTATCGATAATTTACACCTTAGGTTCGTCCATCGATCGATGGACGAACCTGTAAAATGGTCTTATCTATTGGCGATTTCGTTCCAATTCACATTCCAAGTAATATTCGGCATGCTAATTACATTGCCGGTTGCCAAATTGCATTATCTCTTATAGTTTCCGAGATATGGACTATCGATAATTTACACCTTAGGCTCTGCTTCTAACTTGGGCCCAAATTGTAAAATGGTCTTATCTATTGGCGATTTCGTTCCAATTCACATTCCAAGTAATATTCGGCATGCTAATTACATTGCCGGTTGCCAAATTGCATTATCTCTTATAGTTTCCGAGATATGGACTATCGATAATTTACACCTTAGGCTCTGCTTCTAACTTGGGCCCAAATTGTAAAATGGCCTTATCTATTGGCGATTTCGTCCCAATTCACATTCCAAGTAATATTCGGCATGCTAATTACATTGCCGGTTGCGAAATTGCATTATCTCTTATAGTTTCAGAGATATGGACTATCGATAATTTACACCTTAGGCTCTGCTTCTAACTTGGGCCCAAATTGTAAAATGGTCTTATCTATTGGCGATTTCGTTCCAATTCACATTCCAAGTAATATTCGGCATGCTAATTACATTGCCGGTTGCCAAATTGCATTATCTCTTATAGTTTCCGAGATATGGACTATCGATAATTTACACCTTAGGCTCTGCTTCTAACTTGGGCCCAAATTGTAAAATGGTCTTATCTATTGGCGATTTCGTTTCAATTCACATTCCAAGTAATATTCGGCATGCTAATTACATTGCCGGTTGCCAAATTGCATTATCTCTTATAGTTTCCGAGATATGGACTATCGATAATTTACACCTTAGGCTCTGCTTCTAACTTGGGCCCAAATTGTAAAATGGTCTTATCTATTGGCGATTTCGTTCCAATTCACATTCCAAGTAATATTCGGCATGCTAATTACATTGCCGGTTGCCAAATTGCATTATCTCTTATAGTTTCCGAGATATGGACTATCGATAATTTACACCTTAGGCTCTGCTTCTAACTTGGGCCCAAATTGTAAAATGGTCTTATCTATTGGAGATTTCGTCCCAATTCACATTCCAAGTGATATTCGGCATGCTAATTACATTGCCGGTTGCGAAATTGCATTATCTCTTATAGTTTCCGAGATATAGACTATCAATAATTTACACCTTAGGCTCTGCTTCTAACTTGGGCCCAAATTGTAAAATGGTCTTATCTATTGGCGATTTCGTTCCAATTCACATTCCAAGTAATATTCGGCATGCTAATTACATTGCCGGTTGCCAAATTGCATTATCTCTTATAGTTTCCGAGATATGGACTATCGATAATTTACACCTTAGGCTCTGCTTCTAACTTGGGCCCAAATTGTAAAATGGTCTTACCTATTGGCGATTTCGTTCCAATTCACACTCCAAGTAATATTCGGCATGCTAATTACATTGCCGGTTGCGAAATTGCATTATCTCTTATAGTTTCCGAGATATGGACTATCAATAATTTACACCTTAGGCTCTGCTTCTAACTTGGGCCCAAATTGTAAAATGGTCTTATCTATTGGCGATTTCGTTCCAATTCACATTCCAAGTAATATTCGGCATGCTAATTACATTGCCGGTTGCCAAATTGCATTATCTCTTATAGTTTCCGAGATATGGACTATCGATAATTTACACCTTAGGCTCTGCTTCTAACTTGGGCCCAAATTGTAAAATGGCCTTATCTATTGGCGATTTCGTTCCAATTCACATTCCAAGTAGTATTCGGCATGCTAATTACATTGCCGGTTGCCAAATTGCATTATCTCTTATAGTTTCCGAGATATAGACTATCGATAATTTACACCTTAGGCTCTGCTTCTAACTTGGGCCCAAATTGTAAAATGGTCTTATCTATTGGCGATTTCGCCCAATTCACATTCCAAGTGATATTCGGCATGCTAATTACATTGCCGGTTGCGAAATTGCATTATCTCTTATAGTTTCCGAGATATGGACTATCAATAATTTACACCTTAGGCTCTGCTTCTAACTTGGGCCCAAATTGTAAAATGGCCTTATCTATTGGCGATTTCGTTCCAATTCACATTCCAAGTAATATTCGGCATGCTAATTACATTGCCGGTTGCCAAATTGCATTATCTCTTATAGTTTCCGAGATATGGACTATCGATAATTTACACCTTAGGCTCTGCTTCTAACTTGGGCCCAAATTGTAAAATGGTCTTATCTATTGGCGATTTCGATCCAATTCACATTCCAAGTAATATTCGGCATGCTAATTACATTGCCGGTTGCCAAATTGCATTATCTCTTATAGTTTCCGAGATATGGACTATCGATAATTTACACCTTAGGCTCTGCTTCTAACTTGGGCCCAAATTGTAAAATGGTCTTATCTATTGGCGATTTCGTTCCAATTCACATTCCAAGTAATATTCGGCATGCTAATTACATTGCCGGTTGCCAAATTGCATTATCTATTATAGTTTCCGAGATATGGACTATCGATAATTTACACCTTAGGCTCTGCTTCTAACTTGGGCCCAAATTGTAAAATGGTCTTATCTATTGGCGATTTCGTTCCAATTGACATTCCAAGTAATATTCGGCATGCTAATTACATTGCCGGTTGCCAAATTGAATTATCTCTTATAGTTTCCGAGATATGGACTATCGATAATTTACACCTTAGGCTCTGCTTCTAACTTGGGCCCAAATTGTAAAATGGTCTTACCTATTGGCGATTTCGTTCCAATTCACATTCCAAGTAATATTCGGCATGCTAATTACATTGCCGGTGGCCAAGTTGCATTATCTCTTATAGTTTCCGAGATATGGACTATCGATAATTTACACCTTAGGCTCTGCTTCTAACTTGGGCCCAAATTGTAAAATGGTCTTATCTATTGGCGATTTCGTTCCAATTCACATTCCAAGTAATATTCGGCATGCTAATTACATTGCCGGTTGCCAAATTGCATTATCTCTTATAGTTTCCGAGATATGGACTATCGATTATTTTTAACCTTAGGTTCTGCTTCTAACTTGGGCCCAAACTGTAAAATGGTCTTATCTATTGGCGATTTCGTTGCAATTCACATTCCAAGTAATATTCGGCATGCTAATTACATTGCCGGTTGCCAAATTGCATTATCTCTTATAGTTTCCGAGATATGGACTATCGATAATTTACACCTTAGGCTCTGCTTCTAACTTGGGCCCAAATTGTAAAATGGCCTTATCTATTGGCGATTTCGTTCCAATTCACATTCCAAGTAGTATTCGGCATGCTAATTACATTGCCGGTTGCCAAATTGCATTATCTCTTATAGTTTCCGAGATATAGACTATCGATAATTTACACCTTAGGCTCTGCTTCTAACTTGGGCCCAAATTGTAAAATGGTCTTATCTATTGGCGATTTCGCCCAATTCACATTCCAAGTGATATTCGGCATGCTAATTACATTGCCGGTTGCGAAATTGCATTATCTCTTATAGTTTCCGAGATATGGACTATCAATAATTTACACCTTAGGCTCTGCTTCTAACTTGGGCCCAAATTGTAAAATGGCCTTATCTATTGGCGATTTCGTTCCAATTCACATTCCAAGTAATATTCGGCATGCTAATTACATTGCCGGTTGCCAAATTGCATTATCTCTTATAGTTTCCGAGATATGGACTATCGATAATTTACACCTTAGGCTCTGCTTCTAACTTGGGCCCAAATTGTAAAATGGTCTTATCTATTGGCGATTTCGATCCAATTCACATTCCAAGTAATATTCGGCATGCTAATTACATTGCCGGTTGCCAAATTGCATTATCTCTTATAGTTTCCGAGATATGGACTATCGATAATTTACACCTTAGGCTCTGCTTCTAACTTGGGCCCAAATTGTAAAATGGTCTTATCTATTGGCGATTTCGTTCCAATTCACATTCCAAGTAATATTCGGCATGCTAATTACATTGCCGGTTGCCAAATTGCATTATCTATTATAGTTTCCGAGATATGGACTATCGATAATTTACACCTTAGGCTCTGCTTCTAACTTGGGCCCAAATTGTAAAATGGTCTTATCTATTGGCGATTTCGTTCCAATTGACATTCCAAGTAATATTCGGCATGCTAATTACATTGCCGGTTGCCAAATTGAATTATCTCTTATAGTTTCCGAGATATGGACTATCGATAATTTACACCTTAGGCTCTGCTTCTAACTTGGGCCCAAATTGTAAAATGGTCTTACCTATTGGCGATTTCGTTCCAAATCACATTCCAAGTAATATTCGGCATGCTAATTACATTGCCGGTGGCCAAGTTGCATTATCTCTTATAGTTTCCGAGATATGGACTATCGATAATTTACACCTTAGGCTCTGCTTCTAACTTGGGCCCAAATTGTAAAATGGTCTTATCTATTGGCGATTTCGTTCCAATTCACATTCCAAGTAATATTCGGCATGCTAATTACATTGCCGGTTGCCAAATTGCATTATCTCTTATAGTTTCCGAGATATGGACTATCGATTATTTTTAACCTTAGGTTCTGCTTCTAACTTGGGCCCAAACTGTAAAATGGTCTTATCTATTGGCGATTTCGTTGCAATTCACATTCCAAGTAATATTCGGCATGCTAATTACATTGCCGGTTGCCAAATTGCATTATCTCTTATAGTTTCCGAGATATGGACTATCGATAATTTACACCTTAGGCTCTGCTTCTAACTTGGGCCCAAATTGTAAAATGGTCTTATCTATTGGCGATTTCGTCCCAATTCACATTCCAAGTGATATTCGGCATGCTAATTACATTGCCGGTTGCGAAATTGCATTATCTCTTATAGTTTCCGAGATATAGACTATCAATAATTTACACCTTAGGCTCTGCTTCTAACTTGGGCCCAAATTGTAAAATGGTCTTATCTATTGGCCATTTCGTTCCAATTCACATTCCAAGTAATATTCGGCATGCTAATTACATTGCCGGTTGCCAAATTGCATTATCTCTTATAGTTTCCGAGATATGGACTATCGATAATTTACACCTTAGGCTCTGCTTCTAACTTGGGCCCAAATTGTAAAATGGTCTTATCTATTGGCGATTTCGTTCCAATTCACATTCCAAGTAATATTCGGCATGCTAATTACATTGCCGGTTGCCAAATTGCATTATCTCTTATAGTTTCCGAGATATGGACTATCGATAATTTACACCTTAGGCTCTGCTTCTAACTTGGGCCCAAATTGTAAAATGGTCTTATCTATTGGCGATTTCGTTCCAATTCACATTCCAGGTAATATTCGGCATGCTAATTACATTGCCGGTTGCCAAATTGCATTATCTCTTATAGTTTCCGAGATATGGACTATCCATAATTTACACCTTAGGCTCTGCTTCTAACTTGGGCCCAAATTGTAAAATGGTCTTATCTATTGGCGATTTCGTTCCAATTCACATTCCAAGTAATATTCGGCATGCTAATTACATTGCCGGTTGCCAAATTGCATTATCTCTTATAGTTTCCGAGATATGGACTATCGATAATTTACACCTTAGGCTCTGCTTCTAACTTGGGCCCAAATTGTAAAATGGTCTTACCTATTGGCGATTTCGTTCCAATTCACACTCCAAGTAATATTCGGCATGCTAATTACATTGCCGGTTGCGAAATTGCATTATCTCTTATAGTTTCCGAGATATGGACTATCAATAATTTACACCTTAGGCTCTGCTTCTAACTTGGGCCCAAATTGTAAAATGGTCTTATCTATTGGCGATTTCGTTCCAATTCACATTCCAAGTAATATTCGGCATGCTAATTACATTGCCGGTTGCCAAATTGCATTATCTCTTATAGTTTCCGAGATATGGACTATCGATAATTTACACCTTAGGCTCTGCTTCTAACTTGGGCCCAAATTGTAAAATGGTCTTATCTATTGGCGATTTCGTTCCAATTCACATTCCAAGTAATATTCGGCATGCTAATTACATTGCCGGTTGCCAAATTGCATTATCTCTTATAGTTTCCGAGATATGGACTATCGATAATTTACACCTTAAGCTCTGCTTCTAACTTGGGCCCAAATTGTAAAATGGTCTTATCTATTGGCGATTTCGTCCCAATTCACATTCCAAGTGATATTCGGCATGCTAATTACATTGCCGGTTGCGAAATTGCATTATCTCTTATAGTTTCCGAGATATAGACTATCAATAATTTACACCTTAGGCTCTGCTTCTAACTTGGGCCCAAATTGTAAAATGGTCTTATCTATTGGCCATTTCGTTCCAATTCACATTCCAAGTAATATTCGGCATGCTAATTACATTGCCGGTTGCCAAATTGCATTATCTCTTATAGTTTCCGAGATATGGACTATCGATAATTTACACCTTAGGCTCTGCTTCTAACTTGGGCCCAAATTGTAAAATGGTCTTATCTATTGGCGATTTCGTTCCAATTCACATTCCAAGTATTATTCGGCATGCTAATTACATTGCCGGTTGCCAAATTGCATTATCTCTTATAGTTTCCGAGATATGGACTATCGATAATTTACACCTTAGGCTCTGCTTCTAACTTGGGCCCAAATTGTAAAATGGTCTTATCTATTGGCGATTTCGCCCAATTCACATTCCAAGTGATATTCGGCATGCTAATTACATTGCCGGTTGCGAAATTGCATTATCTCTTATAGTTTCCGAGATATGGACTATCAATAATTTACACCTTAGGCTCTGCTTCTAACTTGGGCCCAAATTGTAAAATGGTCTTATCTATTGGCGATTTCGATCCAATTCACATTCCAAGTAATATTCGGTATGCTAATTACATTGCCGGTTGCCAAATTGCATTATCTCTTATAGTTTCCGAGATATGGACTATCGATAATTTACACCTTAGGCTCTGCTTCTAACTTGGGCCCAAATTGTAAAATGGTCTTATCTATTGGCGATTTCGTTCCAATTCACATTCCAAGTAATATTCGGCATGCTAATTACATTGCCGGTTGCCAAATTGCATTATCTCTTATAGTTTCCGAGATATGGACTATCGATAATTTACACCTTAGGCTCTGCTTCTAACTGGGCCCAAATTGTAAAATGATCTTATCTATTGGCGATTTCGTTCCAATTCACATTCCAAGTAATATTCGGCATGCTAATTACATTGCCGGTTGCCAAATTGCATTATCTCTTATAGTTTCCGAGATATGGACTATCGATAATTTACACCTTAGGCTCTGCTTCTAACTTGGGCCCAAATTGTAAAATGGTCTTATCTATTGTCGATTTCGTTCCTATTCACATTCCAAGTAATATTCGGCATGCTAATTACATTGCCGGTTGCCAAATTGAATTATCTCTTATAGTTTCCGAGATATGGACTATCGATAATTTACACCTTAGGCTCTGCTTCTAACTTGGGCCCAAATTGTAAAATGGTCTTACCTATTGGCGATTTCGTTCCAATTCACATTCCAAGTAATATTCGGCATGCTAATTACATTGCCGGGGGCCAATTTGCATTATCTCTTATAGTTTCCGAGATATGGACTATCGATAATTTACACCTTAGGCTCTGCTTCTAACTTGGGCCCAAATTGTAAAATGGTCTTATCTATTGGCGATTTCGTTCCAATTCACATTCCAAGTAATATTCGGCATGCTAATTACATTGCCGGTTGCCAAATTGCATTATCTCTTATAGTTTCCGAGATATGGACTATCGATAATTTACACCTTAGGCTCTGCTTCTAACTTGGGCCCAAATTGTAAAATGGTCTTATCTATTGGCGATTTCGTTCCAATTCACATTTCAAGTAATATTCGGCATGCTAATTACATTGCCGGTTGCCAAATTGAATTATCTCTTATAGTTTCCGAGATATGGACTATCGATAATTTACACCTTAGGCTCTGCTTCTAACTTGGGCCCAAATTGTAAAATGGTCTTACCTATTGGCGATTTCGTTCCAATTCACATTCCAAGTAATATTCGGCATGCTAATTACATTGCCGGTTGCCAAATTGCATTATCTCTTATAGTTTCCGAGATATGGACTATCGATAATTTACACCTTAGGTTCGTGCTTCTAACTTGGGCCCAAACTGTAAAATGGTCTTATCTATTGGCGATTTCGTTCCAATTCACATTCCAAGTAATATTCGGCATGCTAATTACATTGCCGGTTGCCAAATTGCATTATCTCTTATAGTTTCCGAGATATGGACTATCGATAATTTACACCTTAGGCTCTGCTTCTAACTTGGGCCCAAATTGTAAAATGGTCT
Source organism: Rhynchophorus ferrugineus (assembly GCF_030347505.1). Lineage (NCBI taxonomy): Eukaryota > Metazoa > Arthropoda > Insecta > Coleoptera > Curculionidae > Rhynchophorus > Rhynchophorus ferrugineus. The sequence continues at coordinate 89,917 of NW_027472861.1, forward strand.
TATCTATTGGCGATTTCGTTCCAATTCACATTCCAAGTAATATTCGGCATGCTAATTACATTGCCGGTTGCCAAATTGCATTATCTCTTATAGTTTCCGAGATATGGACTATCGATAATTTACACCTTAGGCTCTGCTTCTAACTTGGGCCCAAATTGTAAAATGGCCTTATCTATTGGCGATTTCGTCCCAATTCACATTCCAAGTAATATTCGGCATGCTAATTACATTGCCGGTTGCGAAATTGCATTATCTCTTATAGTTTCAGAGATATGGACTATCGATAATTTACACCTTAGGCTCTGCTTCTAACTTGGGCCCAAATTGTAAAATGGTCTTATCTATTGGCGATTTCGTTCCAATTCACATTCCAAGTAATATTCGGCATGCTAATTACATTGCCGGTTGCCAAATTGCATTATCTCTTATAGTTTCCGAGATATGGACTATCGATAATTTACACCTTAGGCTCTGCTTCTAACTTGGGCCCAAATTGTAAAATGGTCTTATCTATTGGCGATTTCGTTCCAATTCACATTCCAAGTAATATTCGGCATGCTAATTACATTGCCGGTTGCCAAATTGCATTATCTCTTATAGTTTCCGAGATATGGACTATCGATAATTTACACCTTAGGCTCTGCTTCTAACTTGGGCCCAAATTGTAAAATGGTCTTATCTATTGGCGATTTCGTTCCAATTCACATTCCAAGTAATATTCGGCATGCTAATTACATTGCCGGTTGCCAAATTGCATTATCTCTTATAGTTTCCGAGATATGGACTATCGATAATTTACACCATAGGCTCTGCTTCTAACTTGGGCCCAAATTGTAAAATGGTCTTATCTATTGGCGATTTCGTTCCAATTCACATTCCAAGTAATATTCGGCATGCTAATTACATTGCCGGTTGCCAAATTGCATTATCTCTTATAGTTTCCGAGATATGGACTATCGATAATTTACACCTTAGGCTCTGCTTCTAACTTGCTCCCAAATTGTAAAATGGTCTTATCTATTGGCGATTTCGTTCCAATTCACATTCCAAGTAATATTCGGCATGCTAATTACATTGCCGGTTGCCAAATTGCATTATCTCTTATAGTTTCCGAGATATGGACTATCGATAATTTACACCTTAGGCTCTGCTTCTAACTTGGGCCCAAATTGTAAAATGGTCTTATCTATTGGCGATTTCGTTCCAATTCACATTCCAAGTAATATTCGGCATGCTAATTACATTGCCGGTTGCCAAATTGAATTATCTCTTATAGTTTCCGAGATATGGACTATCGATAATTTACACCTTAGGCTCTGCTTCTAACTTGGGCCCAAATTGTAAAATGGTCTTACCTATTGGCGATTTCGTTCCAATTCACATTCCAAGTAATATTCGGCATGCTAATTACATTGCCGGTTGCCAAATTGCATTATCTCTTATAGTTTCCGAGATATGGACTATCGATAATTTACACCTTAGGCTCTGCTTCTAACTTGGGCCCAAATTGTAAAATGGTCTTATCTATTGGCGATTTCGTTACAATTCACATTCCAAGTAATATTCGGCATGCTAATTACATTGCCGGTTGCCAAATTGCATTATCTCTTATAGTTTCCGAGATATGGACTATCGATAATTTACACCTTAGGCTCTGCTTCTAACTTGGGTCCAAATTGTAAAATGGTCTTATCTATTGGCGATTTCGTCCCAATTCACATTCCAAGTGATATTCGGCATGCTAATTACATTGCCGGTTGCGAAATTGCATTATCTCTTATAGTTTCCGAGATATGGACTATCAATAATTTACACCTTAGGCTCTGCTTCTAACTTGGGCCCAAATTGTAAAATGGTCTTATCTATTGGCGATTTTGTTCCAATTCACATTCCAAGTAATATTCGGCATGCTAATTACATTGCCGGTTGCCAAATTGCATTATCTCTTATAGTTTCCGAGATATGGACTATCGATAATTTACACCTTAGGCTCTGCTTCTAACTTGGGCCCAAATTGTAAAATGGTCTTATCTATTGGCGATTTCGTTGCAATTCACATTCCAAGTAATATTCGGCATGCTAATTACATTGCCGGTTGCCAAATTGAATTATCTCTTATAGTTTCCGAGATATGGACTATCGATAATTTACACCTTAGGCTCTGCTTCTAACTTGGGCCCAAATTGTAAAATCGTCTTATCTATTGGCGATTTCGTTCCAATTCACATTCCAAGTAATATTCGGCATGCTAATTACATTGCCGGTTGCCAAATTGCATTATCTCTTATAGTTTCCGAGATATGGACTATCGATAATTTACACCTTAGGCTCTGCTTCTAACTTGGGCCCAAATTGTAAAATGGTCTTATCTATTGGCGATTTCGTTCCAATTCACATTCCAAGTAATATTCGGCATGCTAATTACATTGCCGGTTGCCAAATTGAATTATCTCTTAGAGTTTCCGAGATATGGACTATCGATAATTTACACCTTAGGCTCTGCTTCTAACTTGGGCCCAAATTGTAAAATGGTCTTACCTATTGGCGATTTCGTTCCAATTCACATTCCAAGTAATATTCGGCATGCTAATTACATTGCCGGTGGCCAAGTTGCATTATCTCTTATAGTTTCCGAGATATGGACTATCGATAATTTACACCTTAGGCTCTGCTTCTAACTTGGGCCCAAATTGTAAAATGGTCTTATCTATTGGCGATTTCGTTCCAATTCACATTCCAAGTAATATTCGGCGTGCTAATTACATTGCCGGTTGCCAAATAGCATTATCTCTTATAGTTTCCGAGATATGGACTATCGATTATTTTTAACCTTAGGCTCTGCTTCTAACTTGGGCCCAAACTGTAAAATGGTCTTATCTATTGGCGATTTCGTTCCAATTCACATTCCAAGTAATATTCGGCATGCTAATTACATTGCCGGTTGCCAAATTGCATTATCTCTTATAGTTTCCGAGATATGGACTATCGATAATTTACACCTTAGGCTCTGCTTCTAACTTGGGCCCAAATTGTAAAATGGTCTTATCTATTGGCGATTTCGTTCCAATTCACATTCCAAGTAATATTCGGCATGCTAATTACATTGCCGGTTGCCAAATTGCATTATCTCTTATAGTTTCCGAGATATGGACTATCGATAATTTACACCTTAGGCTCTGCTTCTAACTTGGGAACAAATTGTAAAATGGTCTTATCTATTGGCGATTTCGTCCCAATTCACATTCCAAGTGATATTCGGCATGCTAATTACATTGCCGGTTGCGAAATTGCATTATCTCTTATAGTTTCCGAGATATGGACTATCAATAATTTACACCTTAGGCTCTGCTTCTAACTTGGGCCCAAATTGTAAAATGGTCTTATCTATTGGCGATTTCGTTCCCATTCACATTCCAAGTAATATTCGGCATGCTAATTACATTGCCGGTTGCCAAATTGCATTATCTCTTATAGTTTCCGAGATATGGACTATCGATAATTTACACCTTAGGCTCTGCTTCTAACTTGGGCCCAAATTGTAAAATGGTCTTATCTATTGGCGATTTCGTTCCAATTCACATTCCAAGTAATATTCGGCATTCTAATTACATTGCCGGTTGCCAAATTGCATTATCTCTTATAGTTTCCGAGATATGGACTATCGATAATTTACACCTTAGGCTCTGCTTCTAACTTGGGCCCTAATTGTAAAATGGTCTTATCTATTGGCGATTTCGTTCCAATTCACATTCCAAGTAATATTCGGCATGCTAATTACATTGCCGGTTGCCAAATTGCATTATCTCTTATAGTTTCCGAGATATGGACTATCGATAATTTACACCTTAGGCTCTGCTTCTAACTTGGGCCCAAATTGTAAAATCGTCTTATCTATTGGCGATTTCGTTCCAATTCACATTCCAAGTAATATTCGGCATGCTAATTACATTGCCGGTTGCCAAATTGCATTATCTCTTATAGTTTCCGAGATATGGACTATCGATAATTTACACCTTAGGCTCTGCTACTAACTTGGGCCCAAATTGTAAAATCGTCTTATCTATTGGCGATTTCGTTCCAATTCACATTCCAAGTAATATTCGGCATGCTAATTACATTGCCGGTTGCCAAATTGCATTATCTCTTATAGTTTCCGAGATATGGACTATCGATAATTTACATCTTAGGCTCTGCTTCTAACTTGGGCCCAAATTGTAAAATGGTCTTATCTATTGGCGATTTCGTTCCAATTCACATTCCAAGTAATATTCGGCATGCTAATTACATTGCCGGTGGCCAAGTTGCATTATCTCTTATAGTTTCCGAGATATGGACTATCGATAATTTACACCTTAGGCTCTGCTTCTAACTTGGGCCCAAATTGTAAAATGGTCTTATCTATTGGCGATTTCGTTCCAATTCACATTCCAAGTAATATTCGGCATGCTAATTACATTGCCGGTTGCCAAATTGCATTATCTCTTATAGTTTCCGAGATATGGACTATCGATAATTTACACCTTAGGCTCTGCTTCTAACTTGGGCCCAAATTGTAAAATGGCCTTATCTATTGGCGAATTCGTTCCAATTCACATTCCAAGTAATATTCGGCATGCTGATTACATTGCCGGTTGCCAAATTGCACTATCTCTTATAGTTTCCGAGATATGGACTATCGATAATTTACACCTTAGGCTCTGCTTCTAACTTGGGCCCAAATTGTAAAATGGTCTCATCTATTGGCGATTTCGTTCCAATTCACATTCCAAGTAATATTCGGCATGCTAATTACATTGCCGGTTGCCAAATTGCATTATCTCTTATAGTTTCCGAGATATGGACTATCGATAATTTACACCTTAGGCTCTGCTTCTAACTTGGGCCCAAATTGTAAAATGGTCTTATCTATTGGCGATTTCGTTCCAATTCACATTCCAAGTAATATTCGGCATGCTAATTAAATTGCCGGTTGCCAAATTGCATTATCTCTTATAGTTTCCGAGATATGGACTATCGATAATTTACACCTTAGGCTCTGCTTCTAACTTGGGCCCAAATTGTAAAATGGTCTTATCTATTGGCGATTTCGTTCCAATTCACATTCCAAGTAATATTCGGCATGCTAATTACATTGCCGGTTGCCAAATTGCATTATCTCTTATAGTTTCCGAGATATGGACTATCGATTATTTTTAACCTTAGGCTCTGCTTCTAGCTTGGGCCCAAACTGTAAAATGGTCTTATCTATTGGCGATTTCGTTCCAATTCACATTCCAAGTAATATTCGGCATGCTAATTACATTGCCGGTTGCCAAATTGCATTATCTCTTATAGTTTCCGAGATATGGACTATCGATAATTTACACCTTAGGCTCTGCTTCTAACTTGGGCCCAAATTGTAAAATGGTCTTATCTATTGGCGATTTCGTTCCAATTCACATTTCAAGTAATATTCGGCATGCTAATTACATTGCCGGTTGCCAAATTGCATTATCTCTTATAGTTTCCGAGATATGGACTATCGATAATTTACACCTTAGGCCCTGCTTCTAACTTGGGCCCAAATTGTAAAATGGTCTTATCTATTGGCGATTTCGTTCCAATTCACATTCCAAGTAATATTCGGCATGCTAATTACATTGCCGGTTGCCAAATTGCATTATCTCTTATAGTTTCCGAGATATGGACTATCGATAATTTACACCTTAGGCTCTGCTTCTAACTTGGGCCCAGATTGTAAAATGGTCTTATCTATTGGCGATTTCGTTCCAATTCACATTCCAAGTAATATTCGGCATGCTAATTACATTGCCGGTTGCCAAATTGCATTATCTCTTATAGTTTCCGAGATATGGACTATCGATAATTTACACCATAGGCTCTGCTTCTAACTTGGGCCCAAATTGTAAAATGGTCTTATCTATTGGCGATTTCGTTCCAATTCACATTCAAAGTAATATTCGGCATGCTAATTACATAGCCGGTTGCCAAATTGCATTATCACTTATAGTTTCCGAGATATGGACTATCGATAATTTACACCATAGGCTCTGCTTCTAACTTGGGCCCAAATTGTAAAATGGTCTTATCTATTGGCGATTTCGTTCCAATTCACATTCCAAGTAATATTCGGCATGCTAATTACATTACCGGTTGCCAAATTGCATTATCTCTTATAGTTTCCGAGATATGGACTATCGATAATTTACACCTTAGGCTCTGCTTCTAACTTGCTCCCAAATTGTAAAATGGTCTTATCTATTGGCGATTTCGTTCCAATTCACATTCCAGGTAATATTCGGCATGCTAATTACATTGCCGGTTGCCAAATTGCATTATCTCTTGTAGTTTCCGAGATATGGACTATCGATAATTTACACCTTAGGCTCTGCTTCTAACTTGGGCCCAAATTGTAAAATGGTCTTATCTATTGGCGATTTCGTTCCAATTCACATTCCAAGTAATATTCGGCATGCTAATTACATTGCCGGTTGCCAAATTGAATTATCTCTTATAGTTTCCGAGATAAGGACTATCGATAATTTACACCTTAGGCTCTGCTTCTAACTTGGGCCCAAATTGTAAAATGGTCTTACCTATTGGCGATTTCGTTCCAATTCACATTCCAAGTAATATTCGGCATGCTAATTACATTGCCGATTGCCAAATTGCATTATCTCTTATAGTTTCCGAGATATGGACTATCGATAATTTACACCTTAGGCTCTGCTTCTAACTTGGGCCCAAATTGTAAAATGGTCTTATCTATTGGCGATTTCGTTACAATTCACATTCCAAGTAATATTCGGCATGCTAATTACATTGCCGGTTGCCAAATTGCATTATCTCTTATAGTTTCCGAGATATGGACTATCGATAATTTACACCTTAGGCTCTGCTTCTAACTTGGGCCCAAATTGTAAAATGGTCTTATCTATTGGCGATTTCGTCCCAATTCACATTCCAAGTGATATTCGGCATGCTAATTACATTGCCGCTTGCGAAATTGCATTATCTCTTATAGTTTCCGAGATATGGACTATCAATAATTTACACCTTAGGCTCTGCTTCTAACTTGGGCCCAAATTGTAAAATGGTCTTATCTATTGGCGATTTTGTTCCAATTCACATTCCAAGTAATATTCGGCATGCTAATTACATTGCCGGTTGCCAAATTGCATTATCTCTTATAGTTTCCGAGATATGGACTATCGATAATTTACACCTTAGGCTCTGCTTCTAACTTGGGCCCAAATTGTAAAATGGCCTTACCTATTGGCGATTTCGTTCCAATTCACACTCCAAGTAATATTCGGCATGCTAATTACATTGCCGGTTGCGAAATTGCATTATCTCTTATAGTTTCCGAGATATGGACTATCAATAATTTACACCTTAGGCTCTGCTTCTAACTTGGGCCCAAATTGTAAAATGGTCTTATCTATTTTCGATTTCGTTCCAATTCACATTCCAAGTAATATTCGGCATGCTAATTACATTGCCGGTTGCCAAATTGCATTATCTCTTATAGTTTCCGAGATATGGACTATCGATAATTTACACCTTAGGCTCTGCTTCTAACTTGGGCCCAAATTGTAAAATGGTCTTATCTATTGGCGATTTCGTTCCAATTCACATTCCAAGTAATATTCGGCATGCTAATTACATTGCCGGTTGCCAAATTGCATTATCTCTTATAGTTTCCGAGATATGGACTATCGATAATTTACACCTTAGGCTCTGCTTCTAACTTGGGCCCAAATTGTAAAATGGTCTTATCTATTGGAGATTTCGTCCCAATTCACATTCCAAGTGATATTCGGCATGCTAATTACATTGCCGGTTGCGAAATTGCATTATCTCTTATAGTTTCCGAGATATAGACTATCAATAATTTACACCTTAGGCTCTGCTTCTAACTTGGGCCCAAATTGTAAAATGGTCTTATCTATTGGCGATTTCGTTCCAATTCACATTCCAAGTAATATTCGGCATGCTAATTACATTGCCGGTTGCCAAATTGCATTATCTCTTATAGTTTCCGAGATATGGACTATCGATAATTTACACCTTAGGCTCTGCTTCTAACTTGGGCCCAAATTGTAAAATGGTCTTATCTATTGGCGATTTCGTTCCAATTCACATTCCAAGTAATATTCGGCATGCTAATTACATTGCCGGTTGCCAAATTGCATTATCTCTTATAGTTTCCGAGATATGGACTATCGATAATTTACACCTTAGGCTCTGCTTCTAACTTGGGCCCAAATTGTAAAATGGTCTTACCTATTGGCGATTTCGTTCCAATTCACACTCCAAGTAATATTCGGCATGCTAATTACATTGCCGGTTGCGAAATTGCATTATCTCTTATAGTTTCCGAGATATGGACTATCAATAATTTACACCTTAGGCTCTGCTTCTAACTTGGGCCCAAATTGTAAAATGGTCTTATCTATTGGCGATTTCGTTCCAATTCACATTCCAAGTAATATTCGGCATGCTAATTACATTGCCGGTTGCCAAATTGCATTATCTCTTATAGTTTCCGAGATATGGACTATCGATAATTTACACCTTAGGCTCTGCTTCTAACTTGGGCCCAAATTGTAAAATGGCCTTATCTATTGGCGATTTCGTTCCAATTCACATTCCAAGTAGTATTCGGCATGCTAATTACATTGCCGGTTGCCAAATTGCATTATCTCTTATAGTTTCCGAGATATAGACTATCGATAATTTACACCTTAGGCTCTGCTTCTAACTTGGGCCCAAATTGTAAAATGGTCTTATCTATTGGCGATTTCGCCCAATTCACATTCCAAGTGATATTCGGCATGCTAATTACATTGCCGGTTGCGAAATTGCATTATCTCTTATAGTTTCCGAGATATGGACTATCGATAATTTACACCTTAGGCTCTGCTTCTAACTTGGGCCCAAATTGTAAAATGGTCTTATCTATTGGCGATTTCGATCCAATTCACATTCCAAGTAATATTCGGCATGCTAATTACATTGCCGGTTGCCAAATTGCATTATCTCTTATAGTTTCCGAGATATGGACTATCGATAATTTACACCTTAGGCTCTGCTTCTAACTTGGGCCCAAATTGTAAAATGGTCTTATCTATTGGCGATTTCGTTCCAATTCACATTCCAAGTAATATTCGGCATGCTAATTACATTGCCGGTTGCCAAGTTGCATTATCTATTATAGTTTCCGAGATATGGACTATCGATAATTTACACCTTAGGCTCTGCTTCTAACTTGGGCCCAAATTGTAAAATGGTCTTATCTATTGGCGATTTCGTTCCAATTGACATTCCAAGTAATATTCGGCATGCTAATTACATTGCCGGTTGCCAAATTGAATTATCTCTTATAGTTTCCGAGATATGGACTATCGATAATTTACACCTTAGGCTCTGCTTCTAACTTGGGCCCAAATTGTAAAATGGTCTTACCTATTGGCGATTTCGTTCCAATTCACATTCCAAGTAATATTCGGCATGCTAATTACATTGCCGGTGGCCAAGTTGCATTATCTCTTATAGTTTCCGAGATATGGACTATCGATAATTTACACCTTAGGCTCTGCTTCTAACTTGGGCCCAAATTGTAAAATGGTCTTATCTATTGGCGATTTCATTCCAATTCACATTCCAAGTAATATTCGGCATGCTAATTACATTGCCGGTTGCCAAATTGCATTATCTCTTATAGTTTCCGAGATATGGACTATCGATTATTTTTAACCTTAGGTTCTGCTTCTAATTTGGGCCCAAACTGTAAAATGGTCTTATCTATTGGCGATTTCGTTGCAATTCACATTCCAAGTAATATTCGGCATGCTAATTACATTGCCGGTTGCCAAATTGCATTATCTCTTATAGTTTCCGAGATATGGACTATCGATAATTTACACCTTAGGCTCTGCTTCTAACTTGGGCCCAAATTGTAAAATGGCCTTATCTATTGGCGATTTCGTTCCAATTCACATTCCAAGTAGTATTCGGCATGCTAATTACATTGCCGGTTGCCAAATTGCATTATCTCTTATAGTTTCCGAGATATAGACTATCGATAATTTACACCTTAGGCTCTGCTTCTAACTTGGGCCCAAATTGTAAAATGGTCTTATCTATTGGCGATTTCGCCCAATTCACATTCCAAGTGATATTCGGCATGCTAATTACATTGCCGGTTGCGAAATTGCATTATCTCTTATAGTTTCCGAGATATGGACTATCAATAATTTACACCTTAGGCTCTGCTTCTAACTTGGGCCCAAATTGTAAAATGGCCTTATCTATTGGCGATTTCGTTCCAATTCACATTCCAAGTAATATTCGGCATGCTAATTACATTGCCGGTTGCCAAATTGCATTATCTCTTATAGTTTCCGAGATATGGACTATCGATAATTTACACCTTAGGCTCTGCTTCTAACTTGGGCCCAAATTGTAAAATGGTCTTATCTATTGGCGATTTCGATCCAATTCACATTCCAAGTAATATTCGGCATGCTAATTACATTGCCGGTTGCCAAATTGCATTATCTCTTATAGTTTCCGAGATATGGACTATCGATAATTTACACCTTAGGCTCTGCTTCTAACTTGGGCCCAAATTGTAAAATGGTCTTATCTATTGGCGATTTCGTTCCAATTCACATTCCAAGTAATATTCGGCATGCTAATTACATTGCCGGTTGCCAAATTGCATTATCTATTATAGTTTCCGAGATATGGACTATCGATAATTTACACCTTAGGCTCTGCTTCTAACTTGGGCCCAAATTGTAAAATGGTCTTATCTATTGGCGATTTCGTTCCAATTGACATTCCAAGTAATATTCGGCATGCTAATTACATTGCCGGTTGCCAAATTGAATTATCTCTTATAGTTTCCGAGATATGGACTATCGATAATTTACACCTTAGGCTCTGCTTCTAACTTGGGACCAAATTGTAAAATGGTCTTACCTATTGGCGATTTCGTTCCAATTCACATTCCAAGTAATATTCGGCATGCTAATTACATTGCCGGTGGCCAAGTTGCATTATCTCTTATAGTTTCCGAGATATGGACTATCGATAATTTACACCTTAGGCTCTGCTTCTAACTTGGGCCCAAATTGTAAAATGGTCTTATCTATTGGCGATTTCGTTCCAATTCACATTCCAAGTAATATTCGGCATGCTAATTACATTGCCGGTTGCCAAATTGCATTATCTCTTATAGTTTCCGAGATATGGACTATCGATTATTTTTAACCTTAGGTTCTGCTTCTAACTTGGGCCCAAACTGTAAAATGGTCTTATCTATTGGCGATTTCGTTGCAATTCACATTCCAAGTAATATTCGGCATGCTAATTACATTGCCGGTTGCCAAATTGCATTATCTCTTATAGTTTCCGAGATATGGACTATCGATAATTTACACCTTAGGCTCTGCTTCTAACTTGGGCCCAAATTGTAAAATGGTCTTATCTATTGGCGATTTCGTTCCAATTCACATTCCAAGTAATATTCGGCATGCTAATTACATTGCCGGTTGCCAAATTGCATTATCTCTTATAGTTTCCGAGATATGGACTATCCATAATTTACACCTTAGGCTCTGCTTCTAACTTGGGCCCAAATTGTAAAATGGTCTTATCTATTGGCGATTTCGTTCCAATTCACATTCCAAGTAATATTCGGCATGAAAATTACATTGCCGGTTGCCAAATTGCATTATCTCTTATAGTTTCCGAGATATGGACTATCGATAATTTACACCTTAGGCTCTGCTTCTAACTTGGGCCCAAATTGTAAAATGGTCTTACCTATTGGCGATTTCGTTCCAATTCACACTCCAAGTAATATTCGGCATGCTAATTACATTGCCGGTTGCGAAATTGCATTATCTCTTATAGTTTCCGAGATATGGACTATCAATAATTTACACCTTAGGCTCTGCTTCTAACTTGGGCCCAAATTGTAAAATGGTCTTATCTATTGGCGATTTCGTTCCAATTCACATTCCAAGTAATATTCGGCATGCTAATTACATTGCCGGTTGCCAAATTGCATTATCTCTTATAGTTTCCGAGATATGGACTATCGATAATTTACACCTTAGGCTCTGCTTCTAACTTGGGCCCAAATTGTAAAATGGTCTTATCTATTGGCGATTTCGTTCCAATTCACATTCCAAGTAATATTCGGCATGCTAATTACATTGCCGGTTGCCAAATTGCATTATCTCTTATAGTTTCCGAGATATGGACTATCGATAATTTACACCTTAGGCTCTGCTTCTAACTTGGGCCCAAATTGTAAAATGGTCTTATCTATTGGCGATTTCGTCCCAATTCACATTCCAAGTGATATTCGGCATGCTAATTACATTGCCGATTGCGAAATTGCATTATCTCTTATAGTTTCCGAGATATAGACTATCAATAATTTACACCTTAGGCTCTGCTTCTAACTTGGGCCCAAATTGTAAAATGGTCTTATCTATTGGCCATTTCGTTCCAATTCACATTCCAAGTAATATTCGGCCTGCTAATTACATTGCCGGTTGCCAAATTGCATTATCTCTTATAGTTTCCGAGATATGGACTATCGATAATTTACACCTTAGGCTCTGCTTCTAACTTGGGCCCAAATTGTAAAATGGTCTTATCTATTGGCGATTTCGTTCCAATTCACATTCCAAGTAATATTCGGCATGCTAATTACATTGCCGGTTGCCAAATTGCATTATTTCTTATAGTTTCCGAGATATGGACTATCGATAATTTACACCTTAGGCTCTGCTTCTAACTTGGGCCCAAATTGTAAAATGGTCTTATCTATTGGCGATTTCGTTCCAATTCACATTCCAGGTAATATTCGGCATGCTAATTACATTGCCGGTTGCCAAATTGCATTATCTCTTATAGTTTCCGAGATATGGACTATCCATAATTTACACCTTAGGCTCTGCTTCTAACTTGGGCCCAAATTGTAAAATGGTCTTATCTATTGGCGATTTCGTTCCAATTCACATTGCAAGTAATATTCGGCATGCTAATTACATTGCCGGTTGCCAAATTGCATTATCTCTTATAGTTTCCGAGATATGGACTATCGATAATTTACACCTTAGGCTCTGCTTCTAACTTGGGCCCAAATTGTAAAATGGTCTTACCTATTGGCGATTTCGTTCCAATTCACACTCCAAGTAATATTCGGCATGCTAATTACATTGCCGGTTGCGAAATTGCATTATCTCTTATAGTTTCCGAGATATGGACTATCAATAATTTACACCTTAGGCTCTGCTTCTAACTTGGGCCCAAATTGTAAAATGGTCTTACCTATTGGCGATTTCGTTCCAATTCACATTCCAAGTAATATTCGGCATGCTAATTACATTGCCGGTTGCCAAATTGCATTATCTCTTATAGTTTCCGAGATATGGACTATCGATAATTTACACCTTAGGCTCTGCTTCTAACTTGGGCCCAAATTGTAAAATGGTCTTATCTATTGGCGATTTCGTTCCAATTCACATTCCAAGTAATATTCGGCATGCTAATTACATTGCCGGTTGCCAAATTGCATTATCTCTTATAGTTTCCGAGATATGGACTATCGATAATTTACACCTTAAGCTCTGCTTCTAACTTGGGCCCAAATTGTAAAATGGTCTTATCTATTGGCGATTTCGTCCCAATTCACATTCCAAGTGATATTCGGCATGCTAATTACATTGCCGGTTGCGAAATTGCATTATCTCTTATAGTTTCCGAGATATAGACTATCAATAATTTACACCTTAGGCTCTGCTTCTAACTTGGGCCCAAATTGTAAAATGGTCTTATCTATTGGCCATTTCGTTCCAATTCACATTCCAAGTAATATTCGGCATGCTAATTACATTGCCGGTTGCCAAATTGCATTATCTCTTATAGTTTCCGAGATATGGACTATCGATAATTTACACCTTAGGCTCTGCTTCTAACTTGGGCCCAAATTGTAAAATGGTCTTATCTATTGGCGATTTCGCCCAATTCACATTCCAAGTGATATTCGGCATGCTAATTACATTGCCGGTTGCGAAATTGCATTATCTCTTATAGTTTCCGAGATATGGACTATCAATAAATTACACCTTAGGCTCTGCTTCTAACTTGGGCCCAAATTGTAAAATGGTCTTATCTATTGGCGATTTCGATCCAATTCACATTCCAAGTAATATTCGGTATGCTAATTACATTGCCGGTTGCCAAATTGCATTATCTCTTATAGTTTCCGAGATATGGACTATCGATAATTTACACCTTAGGCTCTGCTTCTAACTTGGGCCCAAATTGTAAAATGGTCTTATCTATTGGCGATTTCGTTCCAATTCACATTCCAAGTAATATTCGGCATGCTAATTACATTGCCGGTTGCCAAATTGCATTATCTCTTTTAGTTTCCGAGATATGGACTATCGATAATTTACACCTTAGGCTCTGCTTCTAACTGGGCCCAAATTGTAAAATGATCTTATCTATTGGCGATTTCGTTCCAATTCACATTCCAAGTAATATTCGGCATGCTAATTACATTGCCGGTTGCCAAATTGCATTATCTCTTATAGTTTCCGAGATATGGATTATCGATAATTTACACCTTAGGCTCTGCTTCTAACTTGGGCCCAAATTGTAAAATGGTCTTATCTATTGTCGATTTCGTTCCTATTCACATTCCAAGTAATATTCGGCATGCTAATTACATTGCCGGTTGCCAAATTGAATTATCTCTTATAGTTTCCGAGATATGGACTATCGATAATTTACACCTTAGGCTCTGCTTCTAACTTGGGCCCAAATTGTAAAATGGTCTTACCTATTGGCGATTTCGTTCCAATTCACATTCCAAGTAATATTCGGCATGCTAATTACATTGCCGGGGGCCAATTTGCATTATCTCTTATAGTTTCCGAGATATGGACTATCGATAATTTACACCTTAGGCTCTGCTTCTAACTTGGGCCCAAATTGTAAAATGGTCTTATCTATTGGCGATTTCGTTCCAATTCACATTCCAAGTAATATTCGGCATGCTAATTACATTGCCGGTTGCCAAATTGCATTATCTCTTATAGTTTCCGAGATATGGACTATCGATAATTTACACCTTAGGCTCTGCTTCTAACTTGGGCCCAAATTGTAAAATGGTCTTATCTATTGGCGATTTCGTTCCAATTCACATTTCAAGTAATATTCGGCATGCTAATTACATTGCCGGTTGCCAAATTGAATTATCTCTTATAGTTTCCGAGATATGGACTATCGATAATTTACACCTTAGGCTCTGCTTCTAACTTGGGCCCAAATTGTAAAATGGTCTTACCTATTGGCGATTTCGTTCCAATTCACATTCCAAGTAATATTCGGCATGCTAATTACATTGCCGGTTGCCAAATTGCATTATCTCTTATAGTTTCCGAGATATGGACTATCGATAATTTACACCTTAGGTTCTGCTTCTAACTTGGGCCCAAACTGTAAAATGGTCTTATCTATTGGCGATTTCGTTCCAATTCACATTCCAAGTAATATTCGGCATGCTAATTACATTGCCGGTTGCCAAATTGCATTATCTCTTATAGTTTCCGAGATATGGACTATCGATAATTTACACCTTAGGCTCTGCTTCTAACTTGGGCCCAAATTGTAAAATGGTCTTATCTATTGGCGATTTCGTTCCAATTCACATTCCAAGTAATATTCGGCATGCTAATTACATTGCCGGTTGCCAAATTGCATTATCTCTTATAGTTTCCGAGATATGGACTATCGATAATTTACACCTTAGGCTCTGCTTCTAACTTGGGCCCAAATTGTAAAATGGCCTTATCTATTGGCGATTTCGTCCCAATTCACATTCCAAGTAATATTCGGCATGCTAATTACATTGCCGGTTGCGAAATTGCATTATCTCTTATAGTTTCAGAGATATGGACTATCGATAATTTACACCTTAGGCTCTGCTTCTAACTTGGGCCCAAATTGTAAAATGGTCTTATCTATTGGCGATTTCGTTCCAATTCACATTCCAAGTAATATTCGGCATGCTAATTACATTGCCGGTTGCCAAATTGCATTATCTCTTATAGTTTCCGAGATATGGACTATCGATAATTTACACCTTAGGCTCTGCTTCTAACTTGGGCCCAAATTGTAAAATGGTCTTATCTATTGGCGATTTCGTTTCAATTCACATTCCAAGTAATATTCGGCATGCTAATTACATTGCCGGTTGCCAAATTGCATTATCTCTTATAGTTTCCGAGATATGGACTATCGATAATTTACACCTTAGGCTCTGCTTCTAACTTGGGCCCAAATTGTAAAATGGTCTTATCTATTGGCGATTTCGTTCCAATTCACATTCCAAGTAATATTCGGCATGCTAATTACATTGCCGGTTGCCAAATTGCATTATCTCTTATAGTTTCCGAGATATGGACTATCGATAATTTACACCTTAGGCTCTGCTTCTAACTTGGGCCCAAATTGTAAAATGGTCTTATCTATTGGAGATTTCGTCCCAATTCACATTCCAAGTGATATTCGGCATGCTAATTACATTGCCGGTTGCGAAATTGCATTATCTCTTATAGTTTCCGAGATATAGACTATCAATAATTTACACCTTAGGCTCTGCTTCTAACTTGGGCCCAAATTGTAAAATGGTCTTATCTATTGGCGATTTCGTTCCAATTCACATTCCAAGTAATATTCGGCATGCTAATTACATTGCCGGTTGCCAAATTGCATTATCTCTTATAGTTTCCGAGATATGGACTATCGATAATTTACACCTTAGGCTCTGCTTCTAACTTGGGCCCAAATTGTAAAATGGTCTTACCTATTGGCGATTTCGTTCCAATTCACACTCCAAGTAATATTCGGCATGCTAATTACATTGCCGGTTGCGAAATTGCATTATCTCTTATAGTTTCCGAGATATGGACTATCAATAATTTACACATTAGGCTCTGCTTCTAACTTGGGCCCAAATTGTAAAATGGTCTTATCTATTGGCGATTTCGTTCCAATTCACATTCCAAGTAATATTCGGCATGCTAATTACATTGCCGGTTGCCAAATTGCATTATCTCTTATAGTTTCCGAGATATGGACTATCGATAATTTACACCTTAGGCTCTGCTTCTAACTTGGGCCCAAATTGTAAAATGGCCTTATCTATTGGCGATTTCGTTCCAATTCACATTCCAAGTAGTATTCGGCATGCTAATTACATTGCCGGTTGCCAAATTGCATTATCTCTTATAGTTTCCGAGATATAGACTATCGATAATTTACACCTTAGGCTCTGCTTCTAACTTGGGCCCAAATTGTAAAATGGTCTTATCTATTGGCGATTTCGCCCAATTCACATTCCAAGTGATATTCGGCATGCTAATTACATTGCCGGTTGCGAAATTGCATTATCTCTTATAGTTTCCGAGATATGGACTATCAATAATTTACACCTTAGGCTCTGCTTCTAACTTGGGCCCAAATTGTAAAATGGCCTTATCTATTGGCGATTTCGTTCCAATTCACATTCCAAGTAATATTCGGCATGCTAATTACATTGCCGGTTGCCAAATTGCATTATCTCTTATAGTTTCCGAGATATGGACTATCGATAATTTACACCTTAGGCTCTGCTTCTAACTTGGGCCCAAATTGTAAAATGGTCTTATCTATTGGCGATTTCGATCCAATTCACATTCCAAGTAATATTCGGCATGCTAATTACATTGCCGGTTGCCAAATTGCATTATCTCTTATAGTTTCCGAGATATGGACTATCGATAATTTACACCTTAGGCTCTGCTTCTAACTTGGGCCCAAATTGTAAAATGGTCTTATCTATTGGCGATTTCGTTCCAATTCACATTCCAAGTAATATTCGGCATGCTAATTACATTGCCGGTTGCCAAATTGCATTATCTATTATAGTTTCCGAGATATGGACTATCGATAATTTACACCTTAGGCTCTGCTTCTAACTTGGGCCCAAATTGTAAAATGGTCTTATCTATTGGCGATTTCGTTCCAATTGACATTCCAAGTAATATTCGGCATGCTAATTACATTGCCGGTTGCCAAATTGAATTATCTCTTATAGTTTCCGAGATATGGACTATCGATAATTTACACCTTAGGCTCTGCTTCTAACTTGGGCCCAAATTGTAAAATGGTCTTACCTATTGGCGATTTCGTTCCAATTCACATTCCAAGTAATATTCGGCATGCTAATTACATTGCCGGTGGCCAAGTTGCATTATCTCTTATAGTTTCCGAGATATGGACTATCGATAATTTACACCTTAGGCTCTGCTTCTAACTTGGGCCCAAATTGTAAAATGGTCTTATCTATTGGCGATTTCGTTCCAATTCACATTCCAAGTAATATTCGGCATGCTAATTACATTGCCGGTTGCCAAATTGCATTATCTCTTATAGTTTCCGAGATATGGACTATCGATTATTTTTAACCTTAGGTTCTGCTTCTAACTTGGGCCCAAATTGTAAAATGGTCTTATCTATTGGCGATTTCGTTGCAATTCACATTCCAAGTAATATTCGGCATGCTAATTACATTGCCGGTTGCCAAATTGCATTATCTCTTATAGTTTCCGAGATATGGACTATCGATAATTTACACCTTAGGCTCTGCTTCTAACTTGGGCCCAAATTGTAAAATGGCCTTATCTATTGGCGATTTCGTTCCAATTCACATTCCAAGTAGTATTCGGCATGCTAATTACATTGCCGGTTGCCAAATTGCATTATCTCTTATAGTTTCCGAGATATAGACTATCGATAATTTACACCTTAGGCTCTGCTTCTAACTTGGGCCCAAATTGTAAAATGGTCTTATCTATTGGCGATTTCGCCCAATTCACATTCCAAGTGATATTCGGCATGCTAATTACATTGCCGGTTGCGAAATTGCATTATCTCTTATAGTTTCCGAGATATGGACTATCAATAATTTACACCTTAGGCTCTGCTTCTAACTTGGGCCCAAATTGTAAAATGGCCTTATCTATTGGCGATTTCGTTCCAATTCACATTCCAAGTAATATTCGGCATGCTAATTACATTGCCGGTTGCCAAATTGCATTATCTCTTATAGTTTCCGAGATATGGACTATCGATAATTTACACCTTAGGCTCTGCTTCTAACTTGGGCCCAAATTGTAAAATGGTCTTATCTATTGGCGATTTCGATCCAATTCACATTCCAAGTAATATTCGGCATGCTAATTACATTGCCGGTTGCCAAATTGCATTATCTCTTATAGTTTCCGAGATATGGACTATCGATAATTTACACCTTAGGCTCTGCTTCTAACTTGGGCCCAAATTGTAAAATGGTCTTATCTATTGGCGATTTCGTTCCAATTCACATTCCAAGTAATATTCGGCATGCTAATTACATTGCCGGTTGCCAAATTGCATTATCTATTATAGTTTCCGAGATATGGACTATCGATAATTTACACCTTAGGCTCTGCTTCTAACTTGGGCCCAAATTGTAAAATGGTCTTATCTATTGGCGATTTCGTTCCAATTGACATTCCAAGTAATATTCGGCATGCTAATTACATTGCCGGTTGCCAAATTGAATTATCTCTTATAGTTTCCGAGATATGGACTATCGATAATTTACACCTTAGGCTCTGCTTCTAACTTGGGCCCAAATTGTAAAATGGTCTTACCTATTGGCGATTTCGTTCCAATTCACATTCCAAGTAATATTCGGCATGCTAATTACATTGCCGGTGGCCAAGTTGCATTATCTCTTATAGTTTCCGAGATATGGACTATCGATAATTTACACCTTAGGCTCTGCTTCTAACTTGGGCCCAAATTGTAAAATGGTCTTATCTATTGGCGATTTCGTTCCAATTCACATTCCAAGTAATATTCGGCATGCTAATTACATTGCCGGTTGCCAAATTGCATTATCTCTTATAGTTTCCGAGATATGGACTATCGATTATTTTTAACCTTAGGTTCTGCTTCTAACTTGGGCCCAAACTGTAAAATGGTCTTATCTATTGGCGATTTCGTTGCAATTCACATTCCAAGTAATATTCGGCATGCTAATTACATTGCCGGTTGCCAAATTGCATTATCTCTTATAGTTTCCGAGATATGGACTATCGATAATTTACACCTTAGGCTCTGCTTCTAACTTGGGCCCAAATTGTAAAATGGTCTTATCTATTGGCGATTTCGTCCCAATTCACATTCCAAGTGATATTCGGCATGCTAATTACATTGCCGGTTGCGAAATTGCATTATCTCTTATAGTTTCCGAGATATAGACTATCAATAATTTACACCTTAGGCTCTGCTTCTAACTTGGGCCCAAATTGTAAAATGGTCTTATCTATTGGCCATTTCGTTCCAATTCACATTCCAAGTAATATTCGGCATGCTAATTACATTGCCGGTTGCCAAATTGCATTATCTCTTATAGTTTCCGAGATATGGACTATCGATAATTTACACCTTAGGCTCTGCTTCTAACTTGGGCCCAAATTGTAAAATGGTCTTATCTATTGGCCATTTCGTTCCAATTCACATTCCAAGTAATATTCGGCATGCTAATTACATTGCCGGTTGCCAAATTGCATTATCTCTTATAGTTTCCGAGATATGGACTATCGATAATTTACACCTTAGGCTCTGCTTCTAACTTGGGCCCAAATTGTAAAATGGTCTTATCTATTGGCGATTTCGCCCAATTCACATTCCAAGTGATATTCGGCATGCTAATTACATTGCCGGTTGCGAAATTGCATTATCTCTTATAGTTTCCGAGATATGGACTATCAATAATTTACACCTTAGGCTCTGCTTCTAACTTGGGCCCAAATTGTAAAATGGTCTTATCTATTGGCGATTTCGATCCAATTCACATTCCAAGTAATATTCGGTATGCTAATTACATTGCCGGTTGCCAAATTGCATTATCTCTTATAGTTTCCGAGATATGGACTATCGATAATTTACACCTTAGGCTCTGCTTCTAACTTGGGCCCAAATTGTAAAATGGTCTTATCTATTGGCGATTTCGTTCCAATTCACATTCCAAGTAATATTCGGCATGCTAATTACATTGCCGGTTGCCAAATTGCATTATCTCTTATAGTTTCCGAGATATGGACTATCGATAATTTACACCTTAGGCTCTGCTTCTAACTGGGCCCAAATTGTAAAATGATCTTATCTATTGGCGATTTCGTTCCAATTCACATTCCAAGTAATATTCGGCATGCTAATTACATTGCCGGTTGCCAAATTGCATTATCTCTTATAGTTTCCGAGATATGGACTATCGATAATTTACACCTTAGGCTCTGCTTCTAACTTGGGCCCAAATTGTAAAATGGTCTTATCTATTGTCGATTTCGTTCCTATTCACATTCCAAGTAATATTCGGCATGCTAATTACATTGCCGGTTGCCAAATTGAATTATCTCTTATAGTTTCCGAGATATGGACTATCGATAATTTACACCTTAGGCTCTGCTTCTAACTTGGGCCCAAATTGTAAAATGGTCTTACCTATTGGCGATTTCGTTCCAATTCACATTCCAAGTAATATTCGGCATGCTAATTACATTGCCGGGGGCCAATTTGCATTATCTCTTATAGTTTCCGAGATATGGACTATCGATAATTTACACCTTAGGCTCTGCTTCTAACTTGGGCCCAAATTGTAAAATGGTCTTATCTATTGGCGATTTCGTTCCAATTCACATTCCAAGTAATATTCGGCATGCTAATTACATTGCCGGTTGCCAAATTGCATTATCTCTTATAGTTTCCGAGATATGGACTATCGATAATTTACACCTTAGGCTCTGCTTCTAACTTGGGCCCAAATTGTAAAATGGTCTTATCTATTGGCGATTTCGTTCCAATTCACATTTCAAGTAATATTCGGCATGCTAATTACATTGCCGGTTGCCAAATTGAATTATCTCTTATAGTTTCCGAGATATGGACTATCGATAATTTACACCTTAGGCTCTGCTTCTAACTTGGGCCCAAATTGTAAAATGGTCTTACCTATTGGCGATTTCGTTCCAATTCACATTCCAAGTAATATTCGGCATGCTAATTACATTGCCGGTTGCCAAATTGCATTATCTCTTATAGTTTCCGAGATATGGACTATCGATAATTTACACCTTAGGTTCTGCTTCTAACTTGGGCCCAAACTGTAAAATGGTCTTATCTATTGGCGATTTCGTTCCAATTCACATTCCAAGTAATATTCGGCATGCTAATTACATTGCCGGTTGCCAAATTGCATTATCTCTTATAGTTTCCGAGATATGGACTATCGATAATTTACACCTTAGGCTCTGCTTCTAACTTGGGCCCAAATTGTAAAATGGTCTTATCTATTGGCGATTTCGTTCCAATTCACATTCCAAGTAATATTCGGCATGCTAATTACATTGCCGGTTGCCAAATTGCATTATCTCTTATAGTTTCCGAGATATGGACTATCGATAATTTACACCTTAGGCTCTGCTTCTAACTTGGGCCCAAATTGTAAAATGGCCTTATCTATTGGCGATTTCGTCCCAATTCACATTCCAAGTAATATTCGGCATGCTAATTACATTGCCGGTTGCGAAATTGCATTATCTCTTATAGTTTCAGAGATATGGACTATCGATAATTTACACCTTAGGCTCTGCTTCTAACTTGGGCCCAAATTGTAAAATGGTCTTATCTATTGGCGATTTCGTTCCAATTCACATTCCAAGTAATATTCGGCATGCTAATTACATTGCCGGTTGCCAAATTGCATTATCTCTTATAGTTTCCGAGATATGGACTATCGATAATTTACACCTTAGGCTCTGCTTCTAACTTGGGCCCAAATTGTAAAATGGTCTTATCTATTGGCGATTTCGTTTCAATTCACATTCCAAGTAATATTCGGCATGCTAATTACATTGCCGGTTGCCAAATTGCATTATCTCTTATAGTTTCCGAGATATGGACTATCGATAATTTACACCTTAGGCTCTGCTTCTAACTTGGGCCCAAATTGTAAAATGGTCTTATCTATTGGCGATTTCGGTCCAATTCACATTCCAAGTAATATTCGGCATGCTAATTACATTGCCGGTTGCCAAATTGCATTATCTCTTATAGTTTCCGAGATATGGACTATCGATAATTTACACCTTAGGCTCTGCTTCTAACTTGGGCCCAAATTGTAAAATGGTCTTATCTATTGGAGATTTCGTCCCAATTCACATTCCAAGTGATATTCGGCATGCTAATTACATTGCCGGTTGCGAAATTGCATTATCTCTTATAGTTTCCGAGATATAGACTATCAATAATTTACACCTTAGGCTCTGCTTCTAACTTGGGCCCAAATTGTAAAATGGTCTTATCTATTGGCGATTTCGTTCCAATTCACATTCCAAGTAATATTCGGCATGCTAATTACATTGCCGGTTGCCAAATTGCATTATCTCTTATAGTTTCCGAGATATGGACTATCGATAATTTACACCTTAGGCTCTGCTTCTAACTGGGCCCAAATTGTAAAATGATCTTATCTATTGGCGATTTCGTTCCAATTCACATTCCAAGTAATATTCGGCATGCTAATTACATTGCCGGTTGCCAAATTGCATTATCTCTTATAGTTTCCGAGATATGGACTATCGATAATTTACACCTTAGGCTCTGCTTCTAACTTGGGCCCAAATTGTAAAATGGTCTTATCTATTGTCGATTTCGTTCCTATTCACATTCCAAGTAATATTCGGCATGCTAATTACATTGCCGGTTGCCAAATTGAATTATCTCTTATAGTTTCCGAGATATGGACTATCGATAATTTACACCTTAGGCTCTGCTTCTAACTTGGGCCCAAATTGTAAAATGGTCTTACCTATTGGCGATTTCGTTCCAATTCACATTCCAAGTAATATTCGGCATGCTAATTACATTGCCGGGGGCCAATTTGCATTATCTCTTATAGTTTCCGAGATATGGACTATCGATAATTTACACCTTAGGCTCTGCTTCTAACTTGGGCCCAAATTGTAAAATGGTCTTATCTATTGGCGATTTCGTTCCAATTCACATTCCAAGTAATATTCGGCATGCTAATTACATTGCCGGTTGCCAAATTGCATTATCTCTTATAGTTTCCGAGATATGGACTATCGATAATTTACACCTTAGGCTCTGCTTCTAACTTGGGCCCAAATTGTAAAATGGTCTTATCTATTGGCGATTTCGTTCCAATTCACATTTCAAGTAATATTCGGCATGCTAATTACATTGCCGGTTGCCAAATTGAATTATCTCTTATAGT
This sequence comes from Rhynchophorus ferrugineus, assembly GCF_030347505.1. Taxonomy (NCBI): domain Eukaryota; kingdom Metazoa; phylum Arthropoda; class Insecta; order Coleoptera; family Curculionidae; genus Rhynchophorus; species Rhynchophorus ferrugineus. Next base: position 114,344 of record NW_027472861.1, read on the forward strand.
TTCCGAGATATGGACTATCGATAATTTACACCTTAGGCTCTGCTTCTAACTTGGGCCCAAATTGTAAAATGGTCTTACCTATTGGCGATTTCGTTCCAATTCACATTCCAAGTAATATTCGGCATGCTAATTACATTGCCGGTTGCCAAATTGCATTATCTCTTATAGTTTCCGAGATATGGACTATCGATAATTTACACCTTAGGTTCTGCTTCTAACTTGGGCCCAAACTGTAAAATGGTCTTATCTATTGGCGATTTCGTTCCAATTCACATTCCAAGTAATATTCGGCATGCTAATTACATTGCCGGTTGCCAAATTGCATTATCTCTTATAGTTTCCGAGATATGGACTATCGATAATTTACACCTTAGGCTCTGCTTCTAACTTGGGCCCAAATTGTAAAATGGTCTTATCTATTGGCGATTTCGTTCCAATTCACATTCCAAGTAATATTCGGCATGCTAATTACATTGCCGGTTGCCAAATTGCATTATCTCTTATAGTTTCCGAGATATGGACTATCGATAATTTACACCTTAGGCTCTGCTTCTAACTTGGGCCCAAATTGTAAAATGGCCTTATCTATTGGCGATTTCGTCCCAATTCACATTCCAAGTAATATTCGGCATGCTAATTACATTGCCGGTTGCGAAATTGCATTATCTCTTATAGTTTCAGAGATATGGACTATCGATAATTTACACCTTAGGCTCTGCTTCTAACTTGGGCCCAAATTGTAAAATGGTCTTATCTATTGGCGATTTCGTTCCAATTCACATTCCAAGTAATATTCGGCATGCTAATTACATTGCCGGTTGCCAAATTGCATTATCTCTTATAGTTTCCGAGATATGGACTATCGATAATTTACACCTTAGGCTCTGCTTCTAACTTGGGCCCAAATTGTAAAATGGTCTTATCTATTGGCGATTTCGTTTCAATTCACATTCCAAGTAATATTCGGCATGCTAATTACATTGCCGGTTGCCAAATTGCATTATCTCTTATAGTTTCCGAGATATGGACTATCGATAATTTACACCTTAGGCTCTGCTTCTAACTTGGGCCCAAATTGTAAAATGGTCTTATCTATTGGCGATTTCGTTCCAATTCACATTCCAAGTAATATTCGGCATGCTAATTACATTGCCGGTTGCCAAATTGCATTATCTCTTATAGTTTCCGAGATATGGACTATCGATAATTTACACCTTAGGCTCTGCTTCTAACTTGGGCCCAAATTGTAAAATGGTCTTATCTATTGGAGATTTCGTCCCAATTCACATTCCAAGTGATATTCGGCATGCTAATTACATTGCCGGTTGCGAAATTGCATTATCTCTTATAGTTTCCGAGATATAGACTATCAATAATTTACACCTTAGGCTCTGCTTCTAACTTGGGCCCAAATTGTAAAATGGTCTTATCTATTGGCGATTTCGTTCCAATTCACATTCCAAGTAATATTCGGCATGCTAATTACATTGCCGGTTGCCAAATTGCATTATCTCTTATAGTTTCCGAGATATGGACTATCGATAATTTACACCTTAGGCTCTGATTCTAACTTGGGCCCAAATTGTAAAATGGTCTTACCTATTGGCGATTTCGTTCCAATTCACACTCCAAGTAATATTCGGCATGCTAATTACATTGCCGGTTGCGAAATTGCATTATCTCTTATAGTTTCCGAGATATGGACTATCAATAATTTACACCTTAGGCTCTGCTTCTAACTTGGGCCCAAATTGTAAAATGGTCTTATCTATTGGCGATTTCGTTCCAATTCACATTCCAAGTAATATTCGGCATGCTAATTACATTGCCGGTTGCCAAATTGCATTATCTCTTATAGTTTCCGAGATATGGACTATCGATAATTTACACCTTAGGCTCTGCTTCTAACTTGGGCCCAAATTGTAAAATGGTCTTATCTATTGGCGATTTCGTTCCAATTCACATTCCAAGTAATATTCGGCATGCTAATTACATTGCCGGTTGCCAAATTGCATTATCTCTTATAGTTTCCGAGATATGGACTATCGATAATTTACACCTTAGGCTCTGCTTCTAACTTGGGCCCAAATTGTAAAATGGCCTTATCTATTGGCGATTTCGTCCCAATTCACATTCCAAGTAATATTCGGCATGCTAATTACATTGCCGGTTGCGAAATTGCATTATCTCTTATAGTTTCAGAGATATGGACTATCGATAATTTACACCTTAGGCTCTGCTTCTAACTTGGGCCCAAATTGTAAAATGGTCTTATCTATTGGCGATTTCGTTCCAATTCACATTCCAAGTAATATTCGGCATGCTAATTACATTGCCGGTTGCCAAATTGCATTATCTCTTATAGTTTCCGAGATATGGACTATCGATAATTTACACCTTAGGCTCTGCTTCTAACTTGGGCCCAAATTGTAAAATGGTCTTATCTATTGGCGATTTCGTTTCAATTCACATTCCAAGTAATATTCGGCATGCTAATTACATTGCCGGTTGCCAAATTGCATTATCTCTTATAGTTTCCGAGATATGGACTATCGATAATTTACACCTTAGGCTCTGCTTCTAACTTGGGCCCAAATTGTAAAATGGTCTTATCTATTGGCGATTTCGGTCCAATTCACATTCCAAGTAATATTCGGCATGCTAATTACATTGCCGGTTGCCAAATTGCATTATCTCTTATAGTTTCCGAGATATGGACTATCGATAATTTACACCTTAGGCTCTGCTTCTAACTTGGGCCCAAATTGTAAAATGGTCTTATCTATTGGAGATTTCGTCCCAATTCACATTCCAAGTGATATTCGGCATGCTAATTACATTGCCGGTTGCGAAATTGCATTATCTCTTATAGTTTCCGAGATATAGACTATCAATAATTTACACCTTAGGCTCTGCTTCTAACTTGGGCCCAAATTGTAAAATGGTCTTATCTATTGGCGATTTCGTTCCAATTCACATTCCAAGTAATATTCGGCATGCTAATTACATTGCCGGTTGCCAAATTGCATTATCTCTTATAGTTTCCGAGATATGGACTATCGATAATTTACACCTTAGGCTCTGCTTCTAACTGGGCCCAAATTGTAAAATGATCTTATCTATTGGCGATTTCGTTCCAATTCACATTCCAAGTAATATTCGGCATGCTAATTACATTGCCGGTTGCCAAATTGCATTATCTCTTATAGTTTCCGAGATATGGACTATCGATAATTTACACCTTAGGCTCTGCTTCTAACTTGGGCCCAAATTGTAAAATGGTCTTATCTATTGTCGATTTCGTTCCTATTCACATTCCAAGTAATATTCGGCATGCTAATTACATTGCCGGTTGCCAAATTGAATTATCTCTTATAGTTTCCGAGATATGGACTATCGATAATTTACACCTTAGGCTCTGCTTCTAACTTGGGCCCAAATTGTAAAATGGTCTTACCTATTGGCGATTTCGTTCCAATTCACATTCCAAGTAATATTCGGCATGCTAATTACATTGCCGGGGGCCAATTTGCATTATCTCTTATAGTTTCCGAGATATGGACTATCGATAATTTACACCTTAGGCTCTGCTTCTAACTTGGGCCCAAATTGTAAAATGGTCTTATCTATTGGCGATTTCGTTCCAATTCACATTCCAAGTAATATTCGGCATGCTAATTACATTGCCGGTTGCCAAATTGCATTATCTCTTATAGTTTCCGAGATATGGACTATCGATAATTTACACCTTAGGCTCTGCTTCTAACTTGGGCCCAAATTGTAAAATGGTCTTATCTATTGGCGATTTCGTTCCAATTCACATTTCAAGTAATATTCGGCATGCTAATTACATTGCCGGTTGCCAAATTGAATTATCTCTTATAGTTTCCGAGATATGGACTATCGATAATTTACACCTTAGGCTCTGCTTCTAACTTGGGCCCAAATTGTAAAATGGTCTTACCTATTGGCGATTTCGTTCCAATTCACATTCCAAGTAATATTCGGCATGCTAATTACATTGCCGGTTGCCAAATTGCATTATCTCTTATAGTTTCCGAGATATGGACTATCGATAATTTACACCTTAGGTTCTGCTTCTAACTTGGGCCCAAACTGTAAAATGGTCTTATCTATTGGCGATTTCGTTCCAATTCACATTCCAAGTAATATTCGGCATGCTAATTACATTGCCGGTTGCCAAATTGCATTATCTCTTATAGTTTCCGAGATATGGACTATCGATAATTTACACCTTAGGCTCTGCTTCTAACTTGGGCCCAAATTGTAAAATGGTCTTATCTATTGGCGATTTCGTTCCAATTCACATTCCAAGTAATATTCGGCATGCTAATTACATTGCCGGTTGCCAAATTGCATTATCTCTTATAGTTTCCGAGATATGGACTATCGATAATTTACACCTTAGGCTCTGCTTCTAACTTGGGCCCAAATTGTAAAATGGCCTTATCTATTGGCGATTTCGTCCCAATTCACATTCCAAGTAATATTCGGCATGCTAATTACATTGCCGGTTGCGAAATTGCATTATCTCTTATAGTTTCAGAGATATGGACTATCGATAATTTACACCTTAGGCTCTGCTTCTAACTTGGGCCCAAATTGTAAAATGGTCTTATCTATTGGCGATTTCGTTCCAATTCACATTCCAAGTAATATTCGGCATGCTAATTACATTGCCGGTTGCCAAATTGCATTATCTCTTATAGTTTCCGAGATATGGACTATCGATAATTTACACCTTAGGCTCTGCTTCTAACTTGGGCCCAAATTGTAAAATGGTCTTATCTATTGGCGATTTCGTTTCAATTCACATTCCAAGTAATATTCGGCATGCTAATTACATTGCCGGTTGCCAAATTGCATTATCTCTTATAGTTTCCGAGATATGGACTATCGATAATTTACACCTTAGGCTCTGCTTCTAACTTGGGCCCAAATTGTAAAATGGTCTTATCTATTGGCGATTTCGTTCCAATTCACATTCCAAGTAATATTCGGCATGCTAATTACATTGCCGGTTGCCAAATTGCATTATCTCTTATAGTTTCCGAGATATGGACTATCGATAATTTACACCTTAGGCTCTGCTTCTAACTTGGGCCCAAATTGTAAAATGGTCTTATCTATTGGAGATTTCGTCCCAATTCACATTCCAAGTGATATTCGGCATGCTAATTACATTGCCGGTTGCGAAATTGCATTATCTCTTATAGTTTCCGAGATATAGACTATCAATAATTTACACCTTAGGCTCTGCTTCTAACTTGGGCCCAAATTGTAAAATGGTCTTATCTATTGGCGATTTCGTTCCAATTCACATTCCAAGTAATATTCGGCATGCTAATTACATTGCCGGTTGCCAAATTGCATTATCTCTTATAGTTTCCGAGATATGGACTATCGATAATTTACACCTTAGGCTCTGATTCTAACTTGGGCCCAAATTGTAAAATGGTCTTACCTATTGGCGATTTCGTTCCAATTCACACTCCAAGTAATATTCGGCATGCTAATTACATTGCCGGTTGCGAAATTGCATTATCTCTTATAGTTTCCGAGATATGGACTATCAATAATTTACACCTTAGGCTCTGCTTCTAACTTGGGCCCAAATTGTAAAATGGTCTTATCTATTGGCGATTTCGTTCCAATTCACATTCCAAGTAATATTCGGCATGCTAATTACATTGCCGGTTGCCAAATTGCATTATCTCTTATAGTTTCCGAGATATGGACTATCGATAATTTACACCTTAGGCTCTGCTTCTAACTTGGGCCCAAATTGTAAAATGGCCTTATCTATTGGCGATTTCGTTCCAATTCACATTCCAAGTAGTATTCGGCATGCTAATTACATTGCCGGTTGCCAAATTGCATTATCTCTTATAGTTTCCGAGATATAGACTATCGATAATTTACACCTTAGGCTCTGCTTCTAACTTGGGCCCAAATTGTAAAATGGTCTTATCTATTGGCGATTTCGCCCAATTCACATTCCAAGTGATATTCGGCATGCTAATTACATTGCCGGTTGCGAAATTGCATTATCTCTTATAGTTTCCGAGATATGGACTATCAATAATTTACACCTTAGGCTCTGCTTCTAACTTGGGCCCAAATTGTAAAATGGCCTTATCTATTGGCGATTTCGTTCCAATTCACATTCCAAGTAATATTCGGCATGCTAATTACATTGCCGGTTGCCAAATTGCATTATCTCTTATAGTTTCCGAGATATGGACTATCGATAATTTACACCTTAGGCTCTGCTTCTAACTTGGGCCCAAATTGTAAAATGGTCTTATCTATTGGCGATTTCGATCCAATTCACATTCCAAGTAATATTCGGCATGCTAATTACATTGCCGGTTGCCAAATTGCATTATCTCTTATAGTTTCCGAGATATGGACTATCGATAATTTACACCTTAGGCTCTGCTTCTAACTTGGGCCCAAATTGTAAAATGGTCTTATCTATTGGCGATTTCGTTCCAATTCACATTCCAAGTAATATTCGGCATGCTAATTACATTGCCGGTTGCCAAATTGCATTATCTATTATAGTTTCCGAGATATGGACTATCGATAATTTACACCTTAGGCTCTGCTTCTAACTTGGGCCCAAATTGTAAAATGGTCTTATCTATTGGCGATTTCGTTCCAATTGACATTCCAAGTAATATTCGACATGCTAATTACATTGCCGGTTGCCAAATTGAATTATCTCTTATAGTTTCCGAGATATGGACTATCGATAATTTACACCTTAGGCTCTGCTTCTAACTTGGGCCCAAATTGTAAAATGGTCTTACCTATTGGCGATTTCGTTCCAATTCACATTCCAAGTAATATTCGGCATGCTAATTACATTGCCGGTGGCCAAGTTGCATTATCTCTTATAGTTTCCGAGATATGGACTATCGATAATTTACACCTTAGGCTCTGCTTCTAACTTGGGCCCAAATTGTAAAATGGTCTTATCTATTGGCGATTTCGCCCAATTCACATTCCAAGTGATATTCGGCATGCTAATTACATTGCCGGTTGCGAAATTGCATTATCTCTTATAGTTTCCGAGATATGGACTATCAATAATTTACACCTTAGGCTCTGCTTCTAACTTGGGCCCAAATTGTAAAATGGCCTTATCTATTGGCGATTTCGTTCCAATTCACAGTCCAAGTAATATTCGGCATGCTAATTACATTGCCGGTTGCCAAATTGCATTATCTCTTATAGTTTCCGAGATATGGACTATCGATAATTTACACCTTAGGCTCTGCTTCTAACTTGGGCCCAAATTGTAAAATGGTCTTATCTATTGGCGATTTCGATCCAATTCACATTCCAAGTAATATTCGGCATGCTAATTACATTGCCGGTTGCCAAATTGCATTATCTCTTATAGTTTCCGAGATATGGACTATCGATAATTTACACCTTAGGCTCTGCTTCTAACTTGGGCCCAAATTGTAAAATGGTCTTATCTATTGGCGATTTCGTTCCAATTCACATTCCAAGTAATATTCGGCATGCTAATTACATTGCCGGTTGCCAAATTGCATTATCTATTATAGTTTCCGAGATATGGACTATCGATAATTTACACCTTAGGCTCTGCTTCTAACTTGGGCCCAAATTGTAAAATGGTCTTATCTATTGGCGATTTCGTTCCAATTGACATTCCAAGTAATATTCGGCATGCTAATTACATTGCCGGTTGCCAAATTGAATTATCTCTTATAGTTTCCGAGATATGGACTATCGATAATTTACACCTTAGGCTCTGCTTCTAACTTGGGCCCAAATTGTAAAATGGTCTTACCTATTGGCGATTTCGTTCCAATTCACATTCCAAGTAATATTCGGCATGCTAATTACATTGCCGGTTGCCAAATTGCATTATCTCTTATAGTTTCCGAGATATGGACTATCGATAATTTACACCTTAGGCTCTGCTTCTAACTTGGGCCCAAATTGTAAAATGGCCTTATCTATTGGCGATTTCGTTCCAATTCACATTCCAAGTAGTATTCGGCATGCTAATTACATTGCCGGTTGCCAAATTGCATTATCTCTTATAGTTTCCGAGATATAGACTATCGATAATTTACACCTTAGGCTCTGCTTCTAACTTGGGCCCAAATTGTAAAATGGTCTTATCTATTGGCGATTTCGCCCAATTCACATTCCAAGTGATATTCGGCATGCTAATTACATTGCCGGTTGCGAAATTGCATTATCTCTTATAGTTTCCGAGATATGGACTATCAATAATTTACACCTTAGGCTCTGCTTCTAACTTGGGCCCAAATTGTAAAATGGCCTTATCTATTGGCGATTTCGTTCCAATTCACATTCCAAGTAATATTCGGCATGCTAATTACATTGCCGGTTGCCAAATTGCATTATCTCTTATAGTTTCCGAGATATGGACTATCGATAATTTACACCTTAGGCTCTGCTTCTAACTTGGGCCCAAATTGTAAAATGGTCTTATCTATTGGCGATTTCGATCCAATTCACATTCCAAGTAATATTCGGCATGCTAATTACATTGCCGGTTGCCAAATTGCATTATCTCTTATAGTTTCCGAGATATGGACTATCGATAATTTACACCTTAGGCTCTGCTTCTAACTTGGGCCCAAATTGTAAAATGGTCTTATCTATTGGCGATTTCGTTCCAATTCACATTCCAAGTAATATTCGGCATGCTAATTACATTGCCGGTTGCCAAATTGCATTATCTATTATAGTTTCCGAGATATGGACTATCGATAATTTACACCTTAGGCTCTGCTTCTAACTTGGGCCCAAATTGTAAAATGGTCTTATCTATTGGCGATTTCGTTCCAATTGACATTCCAAGTAATATTCGGCATGCTAATTACATTGCCGGTTGCCAAATTGAATTATCTCTTATAGTTTCCGAGATATGGACTATCGATAATTTACACCTTAGGCTCTGCTTCTAACTTGGGCCCAAATTGTAAAATGGTCTTACCTATTGGCGATTTCGTTCCAATTCACATTCCAAGTAATATTCGGCATGCTAATTACATTGCCGGTGGCCAAGTTGCATTATCTCTTATAGTTTCCGAGATATGGACTATCGATAATTTACACCTTAGGCTCTGCTTCTAACTTGGGCCCAAATTGTAAAATGGTCTTATCTATTGGCGATTTCGTTCCAATTCACATTCCAAGTAATATTCGGCATGCTAATTACATTGCCGGTTGCCAAATTGCATTATCTCTTATAGTTTCCGAGATATGGACTATCGATTATTTTTAACCTTAGGTTCTGCTTCTAACTTGGGCCCAAACTGTAAAATGGTCTTATCTATTGGCGATTTCGTTGCAATTCACATTCCAAGTAATATTCGGCATGCTAATTACATTGCCGGTTGCCAAATTGCATTATCTCTTATAGTTTCCGAGATATGGACTATCGATAATTTACACCTTAGGCTCTGCTTCTAACTTGGGCCCAAATTGTAAAATGGTCTTATCTATTGGCGATTTCGTCCCAATTCACATTCCAAGTGATATTCGGCATGCTAATTACATTGCCGGTTGCGAAATTGCATTATCTCTTATAGTTTCCGAGATATAGACTATCAATAATTTACACCTTAGGCTCTGCTTCTAACTTGGGCCCAAATTGTAAAATGGTCTTATCTATTGGCCATTTCGTTCCAATTCACATTCCAAGTAATATTCGGCATGCTAATTACATTGCCGGTTGCCAAATTGCATTATCTCTTATAGTTTCCGAGATATGGACTATCGATAATTTACACCTTAGGCTCTGCTTCTAACTTGGGCCCAAATTGTAAAATGGTCTTATCTATTGGCCATTTCGTTCCAATTCACATTCCAAGTAATATTCGGCATGCTAATTACATTGCCGGTTGCCAAATTGCATTATCTCTTATAGTTTCCGAGATATGGACTATCGATAATTTACACCTTAGGCTCTGCTTCTAACTTGGGCCCAAATTGTAAAATGGTCTTATCTATTGGCGATTTCGTTTCAATTCACATTCCAAGTAATATTCGGCATGCTAATTACATTGCCGGTTGCGAAATTGCATTATCTCTTATAGTTTCCGAGATATGGACTATCAATAATTTACACCTTAGGCTCTGCTTCTAACTTGGGCCCAAATTGTAAAATGGTCTTATCTATTGGCGATTTCGATCCAATTCACATTCCAAGTAATATTCGGTATGCTAATTACATTGCCGGTTGCCAAATTGCATTATCTCTTATAGTTTCCGAGATATGGACTATCGATAATTTACACCTTAGGCTCTGCTTCTAACTTGGGCCCAAATTGTAAAATGGTCTTATCTATTGGCGATTTCGTTCCAATTCACATTCCAAGTAATATTCGGCATGCTAATTACATTGCCGGTTGCCAAATTGCATTATCTCTTATAGTTTCCGAGATATGGACTATCGATAATTTACACCTTAGGCTCTGCTTCTAACTGGGCCCAAATTGTAAAATGATCTTATCTATTGGCGATTTCGTTCCAATTCACATTCCAAGTAATATTCGGCATGCTAATTACATTGCCGGTTGCCAAATTGCATTATCTCTTATAGTTTCCGAGATATGGACTATCGATAATTTACACCTTAGGCTCTGCTTCTAACTTGGGCCCAAATTGTAAAATGGTCTTATCTATTGTCGATTTCGTTCCTATTCACATTCCAAGTAATATTCGGCATGCTAATTACATTGCCGGTTGCCAAATTGAATTATCTCTTATAGTTTCCGAGATATGGACTATCGATAATTTACACCTTAGGCTCTGCTTCTAACTTGGGCCCAAATTGTAAAATGGTCTTACCTATTGGCGATTTCGTTCCAATTCACATTCCAAGTAATATTCGGCATGCTAATTACATTGCCGGGGGCCAATTTGCATTATCTCTTATAGTTTCCGAGATATGGACTATCGATAATTTACACCTTAGGCTCTGCTTCTAACTTGGGCCCAAATTGTAAAATGGTCTTATCTATTGGCGATTTCGTTCCAATTCACATTCCAAGTAATATTCGGCATGCTAATTACATTGCCGGTTGCCAAATTGCATTATCTCTTATAGTTTCCGAGATATGGACTATCGATAATTTACACCTTAGGCTCTGCTTCTAACTTGGGCCCAAATTGTAAAATGGTCTTATCTATTGGCGATTTCGTTCCAATTCACATTTCAAGTAATATTCGGCATGCTAATTACATTGCCGGTTGCCAAATTGAATTATCTCTTATAGTTTCCGAGATATGGACTATCGATAATTTACACCTTAGGCTCTGCTTCTAACTTGGGCCCAAATTGTAAAATGGTCTTACCTATTGGCGATTTCGTTCCAATTCACATTCCAAGTAATATTCGGCATGCTAATTACATTGCCGGTTGCCAAATTGCATTATCTCTTATAGTTTCCGAGATATGGACTATCGATAATTTACACCTTAGGTTCGTCCATCGATCGATGGACGAACCTGTAAAATGGTCTTATCTATTGGCGATTTCGTTCCAATTCACATTCCAAGTAATATTCGGCATGCTAATTACATTGCCGGTTGCCAAATTGCATTATCTCTTATAGTTTCCGAGATATGGACTATCGATAATTTACACCTTAGGCTCTGCTTCTAACTTGGGCCCAAATTGTAAAATGGTCTTATCTATTGGCGATTTCGTTCCAATTCACATTCCAAGTAATATTCGGCATGCTAATTACATTGCCGGTTGCCAAATTGCATTATCTCTTATAGTTTCCGAGATATGGACTATCGATAATTTACACCTTAGGCTCTGCTTCTAACTTGGGCCCAAATTGTAAAATGGCCTTATCTATTGGCGATTTCGTCCCAATTCACATTCCAAGTAATATTCGGCATGCTAATTACATTGCCGGTTGCGAAATTGCATTATCTCTTATAGTTTCAGAGATATGGACTATCGATAATTTACACCTTAGGCTCTGCTTCTAACTTGGGCCCAAATTGTAAAATGGTCTTATCTATTGGCGATTTCGTTCCAATTCACATTCCAAGTAATATTCGGCATGCTAATTACATTGCCGGTTGCCAAATTGCATTATCTCTTATAGTTTCCGAGATATGGACTATCGATAATTTACACCTTAGGCTCTGCTTCTAACTTGGGCCCAAATTGTAAAATGGTCTTATCTATTGGCGATTTCGTTTCAATTCACATTCCAAGTAATATTCGGCATGCTAATTACATTGCCGGTTGCCAAATTGCATTATCTCTTATAGTTTCCGAGATATGGACTATCGATAATTTACACCTTAGGCTCTGCTTCTAACTTGGGCCCAAATTGTAAAATGGTCTTATCTATTGGCGATTTCGTTCCAATTCACATTCCAAGTAATATTCGGCATGCTAATTACATTGCCGGTTGCCAAATTGCATTATCTCTTATAGTTTCCGAGATATGGACTATCGATAATTTACACCTTAGGCTCTGCTTCTAACTTGGGCCCAAATTGTAAAATGGTCTTATCTATTGGAGATTTCGTCCCAATTCACATTCCAAGTGATATTCGGCATGCTAATTACATTGCCGGTTGCGAAATTGCATTATCTCTTATAGTTTCCGAGATATAGACTATCAATAATTTACACCTTAGGCTCTGCTTCTAACTTGGGCCCAAATTGTAAAATGGTCTTATCTATTGGCGATTTCGTTCCAATTCACATTCCAAGTAATATTCGGCATGCTAATTACATTGCCGGTTGCCAAATTGCATTATCTCTTATAGTTTCCGAGATATGGACTATCGATAATTTACACCTTAGGCTCTGATTCTAACTTGGGCCCAAATTGTAAAATGGTCTTACCTATTGGCGATTTCGTTCCAATTCACACTCCAAGTAATATTCGGCATGCTAATTACATTGCCGGTTGCGAAATTGCATTATCTCTTATAGTTTCCGAGATATGGACTATCAATAATTTACACCTTAGGCTCTGCTTCTAACTTGGGCCCAAATTGTAAAATGGTCTTATCTATTGGCGATTTCGTTCCAATTCACATTCCAAGTAATATTCGGCATGCTAATTACATTGCCGGTTGCCAAATTGCATTATCTCTTATAGTTTCCGAGATATGGACTATCGATAATTTACACCTTAGGCTCTGCTTCTAACTTGGGCCCAAATTGTAAAATGGCCTTATCTATTGGCGATTTCGTTCCAATTCACATTCCAAGTAGTATTCGGCATGCTAATTACATTGCCGGTTGCCAAATTGCATTATCTCTTATAGTTTCCGAGATATAGACTATCGATAATTTACACCTTAGGCTCTGCTTCTAACTTGGGCCCAAATTGTAAAATGGTCTTATCTATTGGCGATTTCGCCCAATTCACATTCCAAGTGATATTCGGCATGCTAATTACATTGCCGGTTGCGAAATTGCATTATCTCTTATAGTTTCCGAGATATGGACTATCAATAATTTACACCTTAGGCTCTGCTTCTAACTTGGGCCCAAATTGTAAAATGGCCTTATCTATTGGCGATTTCGTTCCAATTCACATTCCAAGTAATATTCGGCATGCTAATTACATTGCCGGTTGCCAAATTGCATTATCTCTTATAGTTTCCGAGATATGGACTATCGATAATTTACACCTTAGGCTCTGCTTCTAACTTGGGCCCAAATTGTAAAATGGTCTTATCTATTGGCGATTTCGATCCAATTCACATTCCAAGTAATATTCGGCATGCTAATTACATTGCCGGTTGCCAAATTGCATTATCTCTTATAGTTTCCGAGATATGGACTATCGATAATTTACACCTTAGGCTCTGCTTCTAACTTGGGCCCAAATTGTAAAATGGTCTTATCTATTGGCGATTTCGTTCCAATTCACATTCCAAGTAATATTCGGCATGCTAATTACATTGCCGGTTGCCAAATTGCATTATCTATTATAGTTTCCGAGATATGGACTATCGATAATTTACACCTTAGGCTCTGCTTCTAACTTGGGCCCAAATTGTAAAATGGTCTTATCTATTGGCGATTTCGTTCCAATTGACATTCCAAGTAATATTCGACATGCTAATTACATTGCCGGTTGCCAAATTGAATTATCTCTTATAGTTTCCGAGATATGGACTATCGATAATTTACACCTTAGGCTCTGCTTCTAACTTGGGCCCAAATTGTAAAATGGTCTTACCTATTGGCGATTTCGTTCCAATTCACATTCCAAGTAATATTCGGCATGCTAATTACATTGCCGGTGGCCAAGTTGCATTATCTCTTATAGTTTCCGAGATATGGACTATCGATAATTTACACCTTAGGCTCTGCTTCTAACTTGGGCCCAAATTGTAAAATGGTCTTATCTATTGGCGATTTCGCCCAATTCACATTCCAAGTGATATTCGGCATGCTAATTACATTGCCGGTTGCGAAATTGCATTATCTCTTATAGTTTCCGAGATATGGACTATCAATAATTTACACCTTAGGCTCTGCTTCTAACTTGGGCCCAAATTGTAAAATGGCCTTATCTATTGGCGATTTCGTTCCAATTCACATTCCAAGTAATATTCGGCATGCTAATTACATTGCCGGTTGCCAAATTGCATTATCTCTTATAGTTTCCGAGATATGGACTATCGATAATTTACACCTTAGGCTCTGCTTCTAACTTGGGCCCAAATTGTAAAATGGTCTTATCTATTGGCGATTTCGATCCAATTCACATTCCAAGTAATATTCGGCATGCTAATTACATTGCCGGTTGCCAAATTGCATTATCTCTTATAGTTTCCGAGATATGGACTATCGATAATTTACACCTTAGGCTCTGCTTCTAACTTGGGCCCAAATTGTAAAATGGTCTTATCTATTGGCGATTTCGTTCCAATTCACATTCCAAGTAATATTCGGCATGCTAATTACATTGCCGGTTGCCAAATTGCATTATCTATTATAGTTTCCGAGATATGGACTATCGATAATTTACACCTTAGGCTCTGCTTCTAACTTGGGCCCAAATTGTAAAATGGTCTTATCTATTGGCGATTTCGTTCCAATTGACATTCCAAGTAATATTCGGCATGCTAATTACATTGCCGGTTGCCAAATTGAATTATCTCTTATAGTTTCCGAGATATGGACTATCGATAATTTACACCTTAGGCTCTGCTTCTAACTTGGGCCCAAATTGTAAAATGGTCTTACCTATTGGCGATTTCGTTCCAATTCACATTCCAAGTAATATTCGGCATGCTAATTACATTGCCGGTGGCCAAGTTGCATTATCTCTTATAGTTTCCGAGATATGGACTATCGATAATTTACACCTTAGGCTCTGCTTCTAACTTGGGCCCAAATTGTAAAATGGTCTTATCTATTTGCGATTTCGTTCCAATTCACATTCCAAGTAATATTCGGCATGCTAATTACATTGCCGGTTGCCAAATTGCATTATCTCTTATAGTTTCCGAGATATGGACTATCGATTATTTTTAACCTTAGGTTCTGCTTCTAACTTGGGCCCAAACTGTAAAATGGTCTTATCTATTGGCGATTTCGTTGCAATTCACAATCCAAGTAATATTCGGCATGCTAATTACATTGCCGGTTGCCAAATTGCATTATCTCTTATAGTTTCCGAGATATGGACTATCGATAATTTACACCTTAGGCTCTGCTTCTAACTTGGGCCCAAATTGTAAAATGGTCTTATCTATTGGCGATTTCGTCCCAATTCACATTCCAAGTGATATTCGGCATGCTAATTACATTGCCGGTTGCGAAATTGCATTATCTCTTATAGTTTCCGAGATATAGACTATCAATAATTTACACCTTAGGCTCTGCTTCTAACTTGGGCCCAAATTGTAAAATGGTCTTATCTATTGGCCATTTCGTTCCAATTCACATTCCAAGTAATATTCGGCATGCTAATTACATTGCCGGTTGCCAAATTGCATTATCTCTTATAGTTTCCGAGATATGGACTATCGATAATTTACACCTTAGGCTCTGCTTCTAACTTGGGCCCAAATTGTAAAATGGTCTTATCTATTGGCGATTTCGTTCCAATTCACATTCCAAGTAATATTCGGCATGCTAATTACATTGCCGGTTGCCAAATTGCATTATCTCTTATAGTTTCCGAGATATGGACTATCGATAATTTACACCTTAGGCTCTGCTTCTAACTTGGGCCCAAATTGTAAAATGGTCTTATCTATTGGCGATTTCGTTCCAATTCACATTCCAGGTAATATTCGGCATGCTAATTACATTGCCGGTTGCCAAATTGCATTATCTCTTATAGTTTCCGAGATATGGACTATCCATAATTTACACCTTAGGCTCTGCTTCTAACTTGGGCCCAAATTGTAAAATGGTCTTATCTATTGGCGATTTCGTTCCAATTCAAATTCCAAGTAATATTCGGCATGCTAATTACATTGCCGGTTGCCAAATTGCATTATCTCTTATAGTTTCCGAGATATGGACTATCGATAATTTACACCTTAGGCTCTGCTTCTAACTTGGGCCCAAATTGTAAAATGGTCTTACCTATTGGCGATTTCGTTCCAATTCACACTCCAAGTAATATTCGGCATGCTAATTACATTGCCGGTTGCGAAATTGCATTATCTCTTATAGTTTCCGAGATATGGACTATCAATAATTTACACCTTAGGCTCTGCTTCTAACTTGGGCCCAAATTGTAAAATGGTCTTATCTATTGGCGATTTCGTTCCAATTCACATTCCAAGTAATATTCGGCATGCTAATTACATTGCCGGTTGCCAAATTGCATTATCTCTTATAGTTTCCGAGATATGGACTATCGATAATTTACACCTTAGGCTCTGCTTCTAACTTGGGCCCAAATTGTAAAATGGTCTTATCTATTGGCGATTTCGTTCCAATTCACATTCCAAGTAATATTCGGCATGCTAATTACATTGCCGGTTGCCAAATTGCATTATCTCTTATAGTTTCCGAGATATGGACTATCGATAATTTACACCTTAAGCTCTGCTTCTAACTTGGGCCCAAATTGTAAAATGGTCTTATCTATTGGCGATTTCGTCCCAATTCACATTCCAAGTGATATTCGGCATGCTAATTACATTGCCGGTTGCGAAATTGCATTATCTCTTATAGTTTCCGAGATATAGACTATCAATAATTTACACCTTAGGCTCTGCTTCCAACTTGGGCCCAAATTGTAAAATGGTCTTATCTATTGGCCATTTCGTTCCAATTCACATTCCAAGTAATATTCGGCATGCTAATTACATTGCCGGTTGCCAAATTGCATTATCTCTTATAGTTTCCGAGATATGGACTATCGATAATTTACACCTTAGGCTCTGCTTCTAACTTGGGCCCAAATTGTAAAATGGTCTTATCTATTGGCGATTTCGTTCCAATTCACATTCCAAGTATTATTCGGCATGCTAATTACATTGCCGGTTGCCAAATTGCATTATCTCTTATAGTTTCCGAGATATGGACTATCGATAATTTACACCTTAGGCTCTGCTTCTAACTTGGGCCCAAATTGTAAAATGGTCTTATCTATTGGCGATTTCGCCCAATTCACATTCCAAGTGATATTCGGCATGCTAATTACATTGCCGGTTGCGAAATTGCATTATCTCTTATAGTTTCCGAGATATGGACTATCAATAATTTACACCTTAGGCTCTGCTTCTAACTTGGGCCCAAATTGTAAAATGGTCTTATCTATTGGCGATTTCGATCCAATTCACATTCCAAGTAATATTCGGTATGCTAATTACATTGCCGGTTGCCAAATTGCATTATCTCTTATAGTTTCCGAGATATGGACTATCGATAATTTACACCTTAGGCTCTGCTTCTAACTTGGGCCCAAATTGTAAAATGGTCTTATCTATTGGCGATTTCGTTCCAATTCACATTCCAAGTAATATTCGGCATGCTAATTACATTGCCGGTTGCCAAATTGCATTATCTCTTATAGTTTCCGAGATATGGACTATCGATAATTTACACCTTAGGCTCTGCTTCTAACTGGGCCCAAATTGTAAAATGATCTTATCTATTGGCGATTTCGTTCCAATTCACATTCCAAGTAATATTCGGCATGCTAATTACATTGCCGGTTGCCAAATTGCATTATCTCTTATAGTTTCCGAGATATGGACTATCGATAATTTACACCTTAGGCTCTGCTTCTAACTTGGGCCCAAATTGTAAAATGGTCTTATCTATTGTCGATTTCGTTCCTATTCACATTCCAAGTAATATTCGGCATGCTAATTACATTGCCGGTTGCCAAATTGAATTATCTCTTATAGTTTCCGAGATATGGACTATCGATAATTTACACCTTAGGCTCTGCTTCTAACTTGGGCCCAAATTGTAAAAAGGTCTTACCTATTGGCGATTTCGTTCCAATTCACATTCCAAGTAATATTCGGCATGCTAATTACATTGCCGGGGGCCAATTTGCATTATCTCTTATAGTTTCCGAGATATGGACTATCGATAATTTACACCTTAGGCTCTGCTTCTAACTTGGGCCCAAATTGTAAAATGGTCTTATCTATTGGCGATTTCGTTCCAATTCACATTCCAAGTAATATTCGGCATGCTAATTACATTGCCGGTTGCCAAATTGCATTATCTCTTATAGTTTCCGAGATATGGACTATCGATAATTTACACCTTAGGCTCTGCTTCTAACTTGGGCCCAAATTGTAAAATGGTCTTATCTATTGGCGATTTCGTTCCAATTCACATTTCAAGTAATATTCGGCATGCTAATTACATTGCCGGTTGCCAAATTGAATTATCTCTTATAGTTTCCGAGATATGGACTATCGATAATTTACACCTTAGGCTCTGCTTCTAACTTGGGCCCAAATTGTAAAATGGTCTTACCTATTGGCGATTTCGTTCCAATTCACATTCCAAGTAATATTCGGCATGCTAATTACATTGCCGGTTGCCAAATTGCATTATCTCTTATAGTTTCCGAGATATGGACTATCGATAATTTACACCTTAGGTTCTGCTTCTAACTTGGGCCCAAACTGTAAAATGGTCTTATCTATTGGCGATTTCGTTCCAATTCACATTCCAAGTAATATTCGGCATGCTAATTACATTGCCGGTTGCCAAATTGCATTATCTCTTATAGTTTCCGAGATATGGACTATCGATAATTTACACCTTAGGCTCTGCTTCTAACTTGGGCCCAAATTGTAAAATGGTCTTATCTATTGGCGATTTCGTTCCAATTCACATTCCAAGTAATATTCGGCATGCTAATTACATTGCCGGTTGCCAAATTGCATTATCTCTTATAGTTTCCGAGATATGGACTATCGATAATTTACACCTTAGGCTCTGCTTCTAACTTGGGCCCAAATTGTAAAATGGCCTTATCTATTGGCGATTTCGTCCCAATTCACATTCCAAGTAATATTCGGCATGCTAATTACATTGCCGGTTGCGAAATTGCATTATCTCTTATAGTTTCAGAGATATGGACTATCGATAATTTACACCTTAGGCTCTGCTTCTAACTTGGGCCCAAATTGTAAAATGGTCTTATCTATTGGCGATTTCGTTCCAATTCACATTCCAAGTAATATTCGGCATGCTAATTACATTGCCGGTTGCCAAATTGCATTATCTCTTATAGTTTCCGAGATATGGACTATCGATAATTTACACCTTAGGCTCTGCTTCTAACTTGGGCCCAAATTGTAAAATGGTCTTATCTATTGGCGATTTCGTTCCAATTCACATTCCAAGTAATATTCGGCATGCTAATTACATTGCCGGTTGCCAAATTGCATTATCTCTTATAGTTTCCGAGATATGGACTATCGATAATTTACACCTTAGGCTCTGCTTCTAACTTGGGCCCAAATTGTAAAATGGTCTTATCTATTGGCGATTTCGTTCCAATTCACATTCCAAGTAATATTCGGCATGCTAATTACATTGCCGGTTGCCAAATTGCATTATCTCTTATAGTTTCCGAGATATGGACTATCGATAATTTACACCATAGGCTCTGCTTCTAACTTGGGCCCAAATTGTAAAATGGTCTTATCTATTGGCGATTTCGTTCCAATTCACATTCCAAGTAATATTCGGCATGCTAATTACATTGCCGGTTGCCAAATTGCATTATCTCTTATAGTTTCCGAGATATGGACTATCGATAATTTACACCTTAGGCTCTGCTTCTAACTTGCTCCCAAATTGTAAAATGGTCTTATCTATTGGCGATTTCGTTCCAATTCACATTCCAAGTAATATTCGGCATGCTAATTACATTGCCGGTTGCCAAATTGCATTATCTCTTATAGTTTCCGAGATATGGACTATCGATAATTTACACCTTAGGCTCTGCTTCTAACTTGGGCCCAAATTGTAAAATGGTCTTATCTATTGGCGATTTCGTTCCAATTCACATTCCAAGTAATATTCGGCATGCTAATTACATTGCCGGTTGCCAAATTGAATTATCTCTTATAGTTTCCGAGATATGGACTATCGATAATTTACACCTTAGGCTCTGCTTCTAACTTGGGCCCAAATTGTAAAATGGTCTTACCTATTGGCGATTTCGTTCCAATTCACATTCCAAGTAATATTCGGCATGCTAATTACATTGCCGGTTGCCAAATTGCATTATCTCTTATAGTTTCCGAGATATGGACTATCGATAATTTACACCTTAGGCTCTGCTTCTAACTTGCTCCCAAATTGTAAAATGGTCTTATCTATTGGCGATTTCGTTCCAATTCACATTCCAAGTAATATTCGGCATGCTAATTACATTGCCGGTTGCCAAATTGCATTATCTCTTATAGTTTCCGAGATATGGACTATCGATAATTTACACCATAGGCTCTGCTTCTAACTTGGGCCCAAATTGTAAAATGGTCTTATCTATTGGCGATTTCGTTCCAATTCACATTCCAAGTAATATTCGGCATGCTAATTACATTGCCGGTTGCCAAATTGCATTATCTCTTATAGTTTCCGAGATATGGACTATCGATAATTTACACCTTAGGCTCTGCTTCTAACTTGCTCCCAAATTGTAAAATGGTCTTATCTATTGGCGATTTCGTTCCAATTCACATTCCAAGTAATATTCGGCATGCTAATTACATTGCCGGTTGCCAAATTGCATTATCTCTTATAGTTTCCGAGATATGGACTATCGATAATTTACACCATAGGCTCTGCTTCTAACTTGGGCCCAAATTGTAAAATGGTCTTATCTATTGGCGATTTCGTTCCAATTCACATTCCAAGTAATATTCGGCATGCTAATTACATTGCCGGTTGCCAAATTGCATTATCTCTTATAGTTTCCGAGATATGGACTATCGATAATTTACACCTTAGGCTCTGCTTCTAACTTGCTCCCAAATTGTAAAATGGTCTTATCTATTGGCGATTTCGTTCCAATTCACATTCCAAGTAATATTCGGCATGCTAATTACATTGCCGGTTGCCAAATTGCATTATCTCTTATAGTTTCCGAGATATGGACTATCGATAATTTACACCTTAGGCTCTGCTTCTAACTTGGGCCCAAATTGTAAAATGGTCTTATCTATTGGCGATTTCGTTCCAATTCACATTCCAAGTAATATTCGGCATGCTAATTACATTGCCGGTTGCCAAATTGAATTATCTCTTATAGTTTCCGAGATATGGACTATCGATAATTTACACCTTAGGCTCTGCTTCTAACTTGGGCCCAAATTGTAAAATGGTCTTACCTATTGGCGATTTCGTTCCAATTCACATTCCAAGTAATATTCGGCATGCTAATTACATTGCCGGTTGCCAAATTGCATTATCTCTTATAGTTTCCGAGATATGGACTATCGATAATTTACACCTTAGGCTCTGCTTCTAACTTGCTCCCAAATTGTAAAATGGTCTTATCTATTGGCGATTTCGTTCCAATTCACATTCCAAGTAATATTCGGCATGCTAATTACATTGCCGGTTGCCAAATTGCATTATCTCTTATAGTTTCCGAGATATGGACTATCGATAATTTACACCTTAGGCTCTGCTTCTAACTTGGGCCCAAATTGTAAAATGGTCTTATCTATTGGCGATTTCGTTCCAATTCACATTCCAAGTAATATTCGGCATGCTAATTACATTGCCGGTTGCCAAATTGAATTATCTCTTATAGTTTCCGAGATATGGACTATCGATAATTTACACCTTAGGCTCTGCTTCTAACTTGGGCCCAAATTGTAAAATGGTCTTACCTATTGGCGATTTCGTTCCAATTCACATTCCAAGTAATATTCGGCATGCTAATTACATTGCCGGTTGCCAAATTGCATTATCTCTTATAGTTTCCGAGATATGGACTATCGATAATTTACACCTTAGGCTCTGCTTCTAACTTGGGTCTAAATTGTAAAATGGTCTTATCTATTGGCGATTTCGTCCCAATTCACATTCCAAGTGATATTCGGCATGCTAATTACATTGCCGGTTGCGAAATTGCATTATCTCTTATAGTTTCCGAGATATGGACTATCAATAATTTACACCTTAGGCTCTGCTTCTAACTTGGGCCCAAATTGTAAAATGGTCTTATCTATTGGCGATTTTGTTCCAATTCACATTCCAAGTAATATTCGGCATGCTAATTACATTGCCGGTTGCCAAATTGCATTATCTCTTATAGTTTCCGAGATATGGACTATCGATAATTTACACCTTAGGCTCTGCTTCTAACTTGGGCCCAAATTGTAAAATGGTCTTATCTATTGGCGATTTCGTTCCAATTCACATTCCAAGTAATATTCGGCATGCTAATTACATTGCCGGTTGCCAAATTGCATTATCTCTTATAGTTTCCGAGATATGGACTATCGATAATTTACACCTTAGGCTCTGCTTCTAACTTGGGCCCAAATTGTAAAATGGTCTTATCTATTGGCGATTTCGTTCCAATTCACATTTCAAGTAATATTCGGCATGCTAATTACATTGCCGGTTGCCAAATTGAATTATCTCTTATAGTTTCCGAGATATGGACTATCGATAATTTACACCTTAGGCTCTGCTTCTAACTTGGGCCCAAATTGTAAAATGGTCTTACCTATTGGCGATTTCGTTCCAATTCACATTCCAAGTAATATTCGGCATGCTAATTACATTGCCGGTTGCCAAATTGCATTATCTCTTATAGTTTCCGAGATATGGACTATCGATAATTTACACCTTAGGTTCGTCCATCGATCGATGGACGAACCTGTAAAATGGTCTTATCTATTGGCGATTTCGTTCCAATTCACATTCCAAGTAATATTCGGCATGCTAATTACATTGCCGGTTGCCAAATTGCATTATCTCTTATAGTTTCCGAGATATGGACTATCGATAATTTACACCTTAGGCTCTGCTTCTAACTTGGGCCCAAATTGTAAAATGGTCTTATCTATTGGCGATTTCGTTCCAATTCACATTCCAAGTAATATTCGGCATGCTAATTACATTGCCGGTTGCCAAATTGCATTATCTCTTATAGTTTCCGAGATATGGACTATCGATAATTTACACCTTAGGCTCTGCTTCTAACTTGGGCCCAAATTGTAAAATGGCCTTATCTATTGGCGATTTCGTCCCAATTCACATTCCAAGTAATATTCGGCATGCTAATTACATTGCCGGTTGCGAAATTGCATTATCTCTTATAGTTTCAGAGATATGGACTATCGATAATTTACACCTTAGGCTCTGCTTCTAACTTGGGCCCAAATTGTAAAATGGTCTTATCTATTGGCGATTTCGTTCCAATTCACATTCCAAGTAATATTCGGCATGCTAATTACATTGCCGGTTGCCAAATTGCATTATCTCTTATAGTTTCCGAGATATGGGACTATCGATAATTTACACCTTAGGCTCTGCTTCTAACTTGGGCCCAAATTGTAAAATGGTCTTATCTATTGGCGATTTCGTTCCAATTCACATTCCAAGTAATATTCGGCATGCTAATTACATTGCCGGTTGCCAAATTGCATTATCTCTTATAGTTTCCGAGATATGGACTATCGATAATTTACACCTTAGGCTCTGCTTCTAACTTGGGCCCAAATTGTAAAATGGTCTTATCTATTGGCGATTTCGTTCCAATTCACATTCCAAGTAATATTCGGCATGCTAATTACATTGCCGGTTGCCAAATTGCATTATCTCTTATAGTTTCCGAGATATGGACTATCGATAATTTACACCATAGGCTCTGCTTCTAACTTGGGCCCAAATTGTAAAATGGTCTTATCTATTGGCGATTTCGTTCCAATTCACATTCCAAGTAATATTCGGCATGCTAATTACATTGCCGGTTGCCAAATTGCATTATCTCTTATAGTTTCCGAGATATGGACTATCGATAATTTACACCTTAGGCTCTGCTTCTAACTTGCTCCCAAATTGTAAAATGGTCTTATCTATTGGCGATTTCGTTCCAATTCACATTCCAAGTAATATTCGGCATGCTAATTACATTGCCGGTTGCCAAATTGCATTATCTCTTATAGTTTCCGAGATATGGACTATCGATAATTTACACCTTAGGCTCTGCTTCTAACTTGGGCCCAAATTGTAAAATGGTCTTATCTATTGGCGATTTCGTTCCAATTCACATTCCAAGTAATATTCGGCATGCTAATTACATTGCCGGTTGCCAAATTGAATTATCTCTTATAGTTTCCGAGATATGGACTATCGATAATTTACACCTTAGGCTCTGCTTCTAACTTGGGCCCAAATTGTAAAATGGTCTTACCTATTGGCGATTTCGTTCCAATTCACATTCCAAGTAATATTCGGCATGCTAATTACATTGCCGGTTGCCAAATTGCATTATCTCTTATAGTTTCCGAGATATGGACTATCGATAATTTACACCTTAGGCTCTGCTTCTAACTTGGGTCTAAATTGTAAAATGGTCTTATCTATTGGCGATTTCGTCCCAATTCACATTCCAAGTGATATTCGGCATGCTAATTACATTGCCGGTTGCGAAATTGCATTATCTCTTATAGTTTCCGAGATATGGACTATCAATAATTTACACCTTAGGCTCTGCTTCTAACTTGGGCCCAAATTGTAAAATGGTCTTATCTATTGGCGATTTTGTTCCAATTCACATTCCAAGTAATATTCGGCATGCTAATTACATTGCCGGTTGCCAAATTGCATTATCTCTTATAGTTTCCGAGATATGGACTATCGATAATTTACACCTTAGGCTCTGCTTCTAACTTGGGCCCAAATTGTAAAATGGTCTTATCTATTGGCGATTTCGTTCCAATTCACATTCCAAGTAATATTCGGCATGCTAATTACATTGCCGGTTGCCAAATTGCATTATCTCTTATAGTTTCCGAGATATGGACTATCGATAATTTACACCTTAGGCTCTGCTTCTAACTTGGGCCCAAATTGTAAAATGGCCTTATCTATTGGCGATTTCGTTCCAATTCACATTCCAAGTAGTATTCGGCATGCTAATTACATTGCCGGTTGCCAAATTGCATTATCTCTTATAGTTTCCGAGATATAGACTATCGATAATTTACACCTTAGGCTCTGCTTCTAACTTGGGCCCAAATTGTAAAATGGTCTTATCTATTGGCGATTTCGCCCAATTCACATTCCAAGTGATATTCGGCATGCTAATTACATTGCCGGTTGCGAAATTGCATTATCTCTTATAGTTTCCGAGATATGGACTATCAATAATTTACACCTTAGGCTCTGCTTCTAACTTGGGCCCAAATTGTAAAATGGCCTTATCTATTGGCGATTTCGTTCCAATTCACATTCCAAGTAATATTCGGCATGCTAATTACATTGCCGGTTGCCAAATTGAATTATCTCTTATAGTTTCCGAGATATGGACTATCGATAATTTACACCTTAGGCTCTGCTTCTAACTTGGGCCCAAATTGTAAAATGGTCTTACCTATTGGCGATTTCGTTCCAATTCACATTCCAAGTAATATTCGGCATGCTAATTACTTTGCCGGTGGCCAAGTTGCATTATCTCTTATAGTTTCCGAGATATGGACTATCGATAATTTACACCTTAGGCTCTGCTTCTAACTTGGGCCCAAATTGTAAAATGGTCTTATCTATTGGCGATTTCGTTCCAATTCACATTCCAAGTAATATTCGGCATGCTAATTACATTGCCGGTTGCCAAATTGCATTATCTCTTATAGTTTCCGAGATATGGACTATCGATTATTTTTAACCTTAGGTTCTGCTTCTAACTTGGGCCCAAACTGTAAAATGGTCTTATCTATTGGCGATTTCGTTGCAATTCACATTCCAAGTAATATTCGGCATGCTAATTACATTGCCGGTTGCCAAATTGCATTATCTCTTATAGTTTCCGAGATATGGACTATCGATAATTTACACCTTAGGCTCTGCTTCTAACTTGGGCCCAAATTGTAAAATGGCCTTATCTATTGGCGATTTCGTTCCAATTCACATTCCAAGTAGTATTCGGCATGCTAATTACATTGCCGGTTGCCAAATTGCATTATCTCTTATAGTTTCCGAGATATAGACTATCGATAATTTACACCTTAGGCTCTGCTTCTAACTTGGGCCCAAATTGTAAAATGGTCTTATCTATTGGCGATTTCGCCCAATTCACATTCCAAGTGATATTCGGCATGCTAATTACATTGCCGGTTGCGAAATTGCATTATCTCTTATAGTTTCCGAGATATGGACTATCAATAATTTACACCTTAGGCTCTGCTTCTAACTTGGGCCCAAATTGTAAAATGGCCTTATCTATTGGCGATTTCGTTCCAATTCACATTCCAAGTAATATTCGGCATGCTAATTACATTGCCGGTTGCCAAATTGCATTATCTCTTATAGTTTCCGAGATATGGACTATCGATAATTTACACCTTAGGCTCTGCTTCTAACTTGGGCCCAAATTGTAAAATGGTCTTATCTATTGGCGATTTCGATCCAATTCACATTCCAAGTAATATTCGGCATGCTAATTACATTGCCGGTTGCCAAATTGCATTATCTCTTATAGTTTCCGAGATATGGACTATCGATAATTTACACCTTAGGCTCTGCTTCTAACTTGGGCCCAAATTGTAAAATGGTCTTATCTATTGGCGATTTCGTTCCAATTCACATTCCAAGTAATATTCGGCATGCTAATTACATTGCCGGTTGCCAAATTGCATTATCTATTATAGTTTCCGAGATATGGACTATCGATAATTTACACCTTAGGCTCTGCTTCTAACTTGGGCCCAAATTGTAAAATGGTCTTATCTATTGGCGATTTCGTTCCAATTGACATTCCAAGTAATATTCGGCATGCTAATTACATTGCCGGTTGCCAAATTGAATTATCTCTTATAGTTTCCGAGATATGGACTATCGATAATTTACACCTTAGGCTCTGCTTCTAACTTGGGCCCAAATTGTAAAATGGTCTTACCTATTGGCGATTTCGTTCCAATTCACATTCCAAGTAATATTCGGCATGCTAATTACATTGCCGGTGGCCAAGTTGCATTATCTCTTATAGTTTCCGAGATATGGACTATCGATAATTTACACCTTAGGCTCTGCTTCTAACTTGGGCCCAAATTGTAAAATGGTCTTATCTATTGGCGATTTCGTTCCAATTCACATTCCAAGTAATATTCGGCATGCTAATTACATTGCCGGTTGCCAAATTGCATTATCTCTTATAGTTTCCGAGATATGGACTATCGATTATTTTTAACCTTAGGTTCTGCTTCTAACTTGGGCCCAAACTGTAAAATGGTCTTATCTATTGGCGATTTCGTTGCAATTCACATTCCAAGTAATATTCGGCATGCTAATTACATTGCCGGTTGCCAAATTGCATTATCTCTTATAGTTTCCGAGATATGGACTATCGATAATTTACACCTTAGGCTCTGCTTCTAACTTGGGCCCAAATTGTAAAATGGTCTTATCTATTGGCGATTTCGTCCCAATTCACATTCCAAGTGATATTCGGCATGCTAATTACATTGCCGGTTGCGAAATTGCATTATCTCTTATAGTTTCCGAGATATGGACTATCGATAATTTACACCTTAGGCTCTGCTTCTAACTTGGGCCCAAATTGTAAAATGGCCTTATCTATTGGCGATTTCGTTCCAATTCACATTCCAAGTAGTATTCGGCATGCTAATTACATTGCCGGTTGCCAAATTGCATTATCTCTTATAGTTTCCGAGATATAGACTATCGATAATTTACACCTTAGGCTCTGCTTCTAACTTGGGCCCAAATTGTAAAATGGTCTTATCTATTGGCGATTTCGCCCAATTCACATTCCAAGTGATATTCGGCATGCTAATTACATTGCCGGTTGCGAAATTGCATTATCTCTTATAGTTTCCGAGATATGGACTATCAATAATTTACACCTTAGGCTCTGCTTCTAACTTGGGCCCAAATTGTAAAATGGCCTTATCTATTGGCGATTTCGTTCCAATTCACATTCCAAGTAATATTCGGCATGCTAATTACATTGCCGGTTGCCAAATTGCATTATCTCTTATAGTTTCCGAGATATGGACTATCGATAATTTACACCTTAGGCTCTGCTTCTAACTTGGGCCCAAATTGTAAAATGGTCTTATCTATTGGCGATTTCGATCCAATTCACATTCCAAGTAATATTCGGCATGCTAATTACATTGCCGGTTGCCAAATTGCATTATCTCTTATAGTTTCCGAGATATGGACTATCGATAATTTACACCTTAGGCTCTGCTTCTAACTTGGGCCCAAATTGTAAAATGGTCTTATCTATTGGCGATTTCGTTCCAATTCACATTCCAAGTAATATTCGGCATGCTAATTACATTGCCGGTTGCCAAATTGCATTATCTATTATAGTTTCCGAGATATGGACTATCGATAATTTACACCTTAGGCTCTGCTTCTAACTTGGGCCCAAATTGTAAAATGGTCTTATCTATTGGCGATTTCGTTCCAATTGACATTCCAAGTAATATTCGGCATGCTAATTACATTGCCGGTTGCCAAATTGAATTATCTCTTATAGTTTCCGAGATATGGACTATCGATAATTTACACCTTAGGCTCTGCTTCTAACTTGGGCCCAAATTGTAAAATGGTCTTACCTATTGGCGATTTCGTTCCAATTCACATTCCAAGTAATATTCGGCATGCTAATTACATTGCCGGTGGCCAAGTTGCATTATCTCTTATAGTTTCCGAGATATGGACTATCGATAATTTACACCTTAGGCTCTGCTTCTAACTTGGGCCCAAATTGTAAAATGGTCTTATCTATTGGCGATTTCGTTCCAATTCACATTCCAAGTAATATTCGGCATGCTAATTACATTGCCGGTTGCCAAATTGCATTATCTCTTATAGTTTCCGAGATATGGACTATCGATTATTTTTAACCTTAGGTTCTGCTTCTAACTTGGGCCCAAACTGTAAAATGGTCTTATCTATTGGCGATTTCGTTGCAATTCACATTCCAAGTAATATTCGGCATGCTAATTACATTGCCGGTTGCCAAATTGCATTATCTCTTATAGTTTCCGAGATATGGACTATCGATAATTTACACCTTAGGCTCTGCTTCTAACTTGGGCCCAAATTGTAAAATGGTCTTATCTATTGGCGATTTCGTCCCAATTCACATTCCAAGTGATATTCGGCATGCTAATTACATTGCCGGTTGCGAAATTGCATTATCTCTTATAGTTTCCGAGATATAGACTATCAATAATTTACACCTTAGGCTCTGCTTCTAACTTGGGCCCAAATTGTAAAATGGTCTTATCTATTGGCCATTTCGTTCCAATTCACATTCCAAGTAATATTCGGCATGCTAATTACATTGCCGGTTGCCAAATTGCATTATCTCTTATAGTTTCCGAGATATGGACTATCGATAATTTACACCTTAGGCTCTGCTTCTAACTTGGGCCCAAATTGTAAAATGGTCTTATCTATTGGCCATTTCGTTCCAATTCACATTCCAAGTAATATTCGGCATGCTAATTACATTGCCGGTTGCCAAATTGCATTATCTCTTATAGTTTCCGAGATATGGACTATCGATAATTTACACCTTAGGCTCTGCTTCTAACTTGGGCCCAAATTGTAAAATGGTCTTATCTATTGGCGATTTCGCCCAATTCACATTCCAAGTGATATTCGGCATGCTAATTACATTGCCGGTTGCGAAATTGCATTATCTCTTATAGTTTCCGAGATATGGACTATCAATAATTTACACCTTAGGCTCTGCTTCTAACTTGGGCCCAAATTGTAAAATGGTCTTATCTATTGGCGATTTCGATCCAATTCACATTCCAAGTAATATTCGGTATGCTAATTACATTGCCGGTTGCCAAATTGCATTATCTCTTATAGTTTCCGAGATATGGACTATCGATAATTTACACCTTAGGCTCTGCTTCTAACTTGGGCCCAAATTGTAAAATGGTCTTATCTATTGGCGATTTCGTTCCAATTCACATTCCAAGTAATATTCGGCATGCTAATTACATTGCCGGTTGCCAAATTGCATTATCTCTTATAGTTTCCGAGATATGGACTATCGATAATTTACACCTTAGGCTCTGCTTCTAACTGGGCCCAAATTGTAAAATGATCTTATCTATTGGCGATTTCGTTCCAATTCACATTCCAAGTAATATTCGGCATGCTAATTACATTGCCGGTTGCCAAATTGCATTATCTCTTATAGTTTCCGAGATAT
This sequence comes from Rhynchophorus ferrugineus, assembly GCF_030347505.1. NCBI lineage: Eukaryota > Metazoa > Arthropoda > Insecta > Coleoptera > Curculionidae > Rhynchophorus > Rhynchophorus ferrugineus. The sequence goes on from NW_027472861.1 coordinate 145,276, forward strand.
GGACTATCGATAATTTACACCTTAGGCTCTGCTTCTAACTTGGGCCCAAATTGTAAAATGGTCTTATCTATTGTCGATTTCGTTCCTATTCACATTCCAAGTAATATTCGGCATGCTAATTACATTGCCGGTTGCCAAATTGAATTATCTCTTATAGTTTCCGAGATATGGACTATCGATAATTTACACCTTAGGCTCTGCTTCTAACTTGGGCCCAAATTGTAAAATGGTCTTACCTATTGGCGATTTCGTTCCAATTCACATTCCAAGTAATATTCGGCATGCTAATTACATTGCCGGGGGCCAATTTGCATTATCTCTTATAGTTTCCGAGATATGGACTATCGATAATTTACACCTTAGGCTCTGCTTCTAACTTGGGCCCAAATTGTAAAATGGTCTTATCTATTGGCGATTTCGTTCCAATTCACATTCCAAGTAATATTCGGCATGCTAATTACATTGCCGGTTGCCAAATTGCATTATCTCTTATAGTTTCCGAGATATGGACTATCGATAATTTACACCTTAGGCTCTGCTTCTAACTTGGGCCCAAATTGTAAAATGGTCTTATCTATTGGCGATTTCGTTCCAATTCACATTTCAAGTAATATTCGGCATGCTAATTAGATTGCCGGTTGCCAAATTGAATTATCTCTTATAGTTTCCGAGATATGGACTATCGATAATTTACACCTTAGGCTCTGCTTCTAACTTGGGCCCAAATTGTAAAATGGTCTTACCTATTGGCGATTTCGTTCCAATTCACATTCCAAGTAATATTCGGCATGCTAATTACATTGCCGGTTGCCAAATTGCATTATCTCTTATAGTTTCCGAGATATGGACTATCGATAATTTACACCTTAGGTTCTGCTTCTAACTTGGGCCCAAACTGTAAAATGGTCTTATCTATTGGCGATTTCGTTCCAATTCACATTCCAAGTAATATTCGGCATGCTAATTACATTGCCGGTTGCCAAATTGCATTATCTCTTATAGTTTCCGAGATATGGACTATCGATAATTTACACCTTAGGCTCTGCTTCTAACTTGGGCCCAAATTGTAAAATGGTCTTATCTATTGGCGATTTCGTTCCAATTCACATTCCAAGTAATATTCGGCATGCTAATTACATTGCCGGTTGCCAAATTGCATTATCTCTTATAGTTTCCGAGATATGGACTATCGATAATTTACACCTTAGGCTCTGCTTCTAACTTGGGCCCAAATTGTAAAATGGCCTTATCTATTGGCGATTTCGTCCCAATTCACATTCCAAGTAATATTCGGCATGCTAATTACATTGCCGGTTGCGAAATTGCATTATCTCTTATAGTTTCAGAGATATGGACTATCGATAATTTACACCTTAGGCTCTGCTTCTAACTTGGGCCCAAATTGTAAAATGGTCTTATCTATTGGCGATTTCGTTCCAATTCACATTCCAAGTAATATTCGGCATGCTAATTACATTGCCGGTTGCCAAATTGCATTATCTCTTATAGTTTCCGAGATATGGACTATCGATAATTTACACCTTAGGCTCTGCTTCTAACTTGGGCCCAAATTGTAAAATGGTCTTATCTATTGGCGATTTCGTTTCAATTCACATTCCAAGTAATATTCGGCATGCTAATTACATTGCCGGTTGCCAAATTGCATTATCTCTTATAGTTTCCGAGATATGGACTATCGATAATTTACACCTTAGGCTCTGCTTCTAACTTGGGCCCAAATTGTAAAATGGTCTTATCTATTGGCGATTTCGTTCCAATTCACATTCCAAGTAAAATTCGGCATGCTAATTACATTGCCGGTTGCCAAATTGCATTATCTCTTATAGTTTCCGAGATATGGACTATCGATAATTTACACCTTAGGCTCTGCTTCTAACTTGGGCCCAAATTGTAAAATGGTCTTATCTATTGGAGATTTCGTCCCAATTCACATTCCAAGTGATATTCGGCATGCTAATTACATTGCCGGTTGCGAAATTGCATTATCTCTTATAGTTTCCGAGATATAGACTATCAATAATTTACACCTTAGGCTCTGCTTCTAACTTGGGCCCAAATTGTAAAATGGTCTTATCTATTGGCGATTTCGTTCCAATTCACATTCCAAGTAATATTCGGCATGCTAATTACATTGCCGGTTGCCAAATTGCATTATCTCTTATAGTTTCCGAGATATGGACTATCGATAATTTACACCTTAGGCTCTGATTCTAACTTGGGCCCAAATTGTAAAATGGTCTTACCTATTGGCGATTTCGTTCCAATTCACACTCCAAGTAATATTCGGCATGCTAATTACATTGCCGGTTGCGAAATTGCATTATCTCTTATAGTTTCCGAGATATGGACTATCAATAATTTACACCTTAGGCTCTGCTTCTAACTTGGGCCCAAATTGTAAAATGGTCTTATCTATTGGCGATTTCGTTCCAATTCACATTCCAAGTAATATTCGGCATGCTAATTACATTGCCGGTTGCCAAATTGCATTATCTCTTATAGTTTCCGAGATATGGACTATCGATAATTTACACCTTAGGCTCTGCTTCTAACTTGGGCCCAAATTGTAAAATGGCCTTATCTATTGGCGATTTCGTTCCAATTCACATTCCAAGTAGTATTCGGCATGCTAATTACATTGCCGGTTGCCAAATTGCATTATCTCTTATAGTTTCCGAGATATAGACTATCGATAATTTACACCTTAGGCTCTGCTTCTAACTTGGGCCCAAATTGTAAAATGGTCTTATCTATTGGCGATTTCGCCCAATTCACATTCCAAGTGATATTCGGCATGCTAATTACATTGCCGGTTGCGAAATTGCATTATCTCTTATAGTTTCCGAGATATGGACTATCAATAATTTACACCTTAGGCTCTGCTTCTAACTTGGGCCCAAATTGTAAAATGGCCTTATCTATTGGCGATTTCGTTCCAATTCACATTCCAAGTAATATTCGGCATGCTAATTACATTGCCGGTTGCCAAATTGCATTATCTCTTATAGTTTCCGAGATATGGACTATCGATAATTTACACCTTAGGCTCTGCTTCTAACTTGGGCCCAAATTGTAAAATGGTCTTATCTATTGGCGATTTCGATCCAATTCACATTCCAAGTAATATTCGGCATGCTAATTACATTGCCGGTTGCCAAATTGCATTATCTCTTATAGTTTCCGAGATATGGACTATCGATAATTTACACCTTAGGCTCTGCTTCTAACTTGGGCCCAAATTGTAAAATGGTCTTATCTATTGGCGATTTCGTTCCAATTCACATTCCAAGTAATATTCGGCATGCTAATTACATTGCCGGTTGCCAAATTGCATTATCTATTATAGTTTCCGAGATATGGACTATCGATAATTTACACCTTAGGCTCTGCTTCTAACTTGGGCCCAAATTGTAAAATGGTCTTATCTATTGGCGATTTCGTTCCAATTGACATTCCAAGTAATATTCGACATGCTAATTACATTGCCGGTTGCCAAATTGAATTATCTCTTATAGTTTCCGAGATATGGACTATCGATAATTTACACCTTAGGCTCTGCTTCTAACTTGGGCCCAAATTGTAAAATGGTCTTACCTATTGGCGATTTCGTTCCAATTCACATTCCAAGTAATATTCGGCATGCTAATTACATTGCCGGTGGCCAAGTTGCATTATCTCTTATAGTTTCCGAGATATGGACTATCGATAATTTACACCTTAGGCTCTGCTTCTAACTTGGGCCCAAATTGTAAAATGGTCTTATCTATTGGCGATTTCGCCCAATTCACATTCCAAGTGATATTCGGCATGCTAATTACATTGCCGGTTGCGAAATTGCATTATCTCTTATAGTTTCCGAGATATGGACTATCAATAATTTACACCTTAGGCTCTGCTTCTAACTTGGGCCCAAATTGTAAAATGGCCTTATCTATTGGCGATTTCGTTCCAATTCACATTCCAAGTAATATTCGGCATGCTAATTACATTGCCGGTTGCCAAATTGCATTATCTCTTATAGTTTCCGAGATATGGACTATCGATAATTTACACCTTAGGCTCTGCTTCTAACTTGGGCCCAAATTGTAAAATGGTCTTATCTATTGGCGATTTCGATCCAATTCACATTCCAAGTAATATTCGGCATGCTAATTACATTGCCGGTTGCCAAATTGCATTATCTCTTATAGTTTCCGAGATATGGACTATCGATAATTTACACCTTAGGCTCTGCTTCTAACTTGGGCCCAAATTGTAAAATGGTCTTATCTATTGGCGATTTCGTTCCAATTCACATTCCAAGTAATATTCGGCATGCTAATTACATTGCCGGTTGCCAAATTGCATTATCTATTATAGTTTCCGAGATATGGACTATCGATAATTTACACCTTAGGCTCTGCTTCTAACTTGGGCCCAAATTGTAAAATGGTCTTATCTATTGGCGATTTCGTTCCAATTGACATTCCAAGTAATATTCGGCATGCTAATTACATTGCCGGTTGCCAAATTGAATTATCTCTTATAGTTTCCGAGATATGGACTATCGATAATTTACACCTTAGGCTCTGCTTCTAACTTGGGCCCAAATTGTAAAATGGTCTTACCTATTGGCGATTTCGTTCCAATTCACATTCCAAGTAATATTCGGCATGCTAATTACATTGCCGGTGGCCAAGTTGCATTATCTCTTATAGTTTCCGAGATATGGACTATCGATAATTTACACCTTAGGCTCTGCTTCTAACTTGGGCCCAAATTGTAAAATGGTCTTATCTATTTGCGATTTCGTTCCAATTCACATTCCAAGTAATATTCGGCATGCTAATTACATTGCCGGTTGCCAAATTGCATTATCTCTTATAGTTTCCGAGATATGGACTATCGATTATTTTTAACCTTAGGTTCTGCTTCTAACTTGGGCCCAAACTGTAAAATGGTCTTATCTATTGGCGATTTCGTTGCAATTCACATTCCAAGTAATATTCGGCATGCTAATTACATTGCCGGTTGCCAAATTGCATTATCTCTTATAGTTTCCGAGATATGGACTATCGATAATTTACACCTTAGGCTCTGCTTCTAACTTGGGCCCAAATTGTAAAATGGTCTTATCTATTGGCGATTTCGTCCCAATTCACATTCCAAGTGATATTCGGCATGCTAATTACATTGCCGGTTGCGAAATTGCATTATCTCTTATAGTTTCCGAGATATAGACTATCAATAATTTACACCTTAGGCTCTGCTTCTAACTTGGGCCCAAATTGTAAAATGGTCTTATCTATTGGCCATTTCGTTCCAATTCACATTCCAAGTAATATTCGGCATGCTAATTACATTGCCGGTTGCCAAATTGCATTATCTCTTATAGTTTCCGAGATATGGACTATCGATAATTTACACCTTAGGCTCTGCTTCTAACTTGGGCCCAAATTGTAAAATGGTCTTATCTATTGGCGATTTCGTTCCAATTCACATTCCAAGTAATATTCGGCATGCTAATTACATTGCCGGTTGCCAAATTGCATTATCTCTTATAGTTTCCGAGATATGGACTATCGATAATTTACACCTTAGGCTCTGCTTCTAACTTGGGCCCAAATTGTAAAATGGTCTTATCTATTGGCGATTTCGTTCCAATTCACATTCCAGGTAATATTCGGCATGCTAATTACATTGCCGGTTGCCAAATTGCATTATCTCTTATAGTTTCCGAGATATGGACTATCCATAATTTACACCTTAGGCTCTGCTTCTAACTTGGGCCCAAATTGTAAAATGGTCTTATCTATTGGCGATTTCGTTCCAATTCACATTCCAAGTAATATTCGGCATGCTAATTACATTGCCGGTTGCCAAATTGCATTATCTCTTATAGTTTCCGAGATATGGACTATCGATAATTTACACCTTAGGCTCTGCTTCTAACTTGGGCCCAAATTGTAAAATGGTCTTACCTATTGGCGATTTCGTTCCAATTCACACTCCAAGTAATATTCGGCATGCTAATTACATTGCCGGTTGCGAAATTGCATTATCTCTTATAGTTTCCGAGATATGGACTATCAATAATTTACACCTTAGGCTCTGCTTCTAACTTGGGCCCAAATTGTAAAATGGTCTTATCTATTGGCGATTTCGTTCCAATTCACATTCCAAGTAATATTCGGCATGCTAATTACATTGCCGGTTGCCAAATTGCATTATCTCTTATAGTTTCCGAGATATGGACTATCGATAATTTACACCTTAGGCTCTGCTTCTAACTTGGGCCCAAATTGTAAAATGGTCTTATCTATTGGCGATTTCGTTCCAATTCACATTCCAAGTAATATTCGGCATGCTAATTACATTGCCGGTTGCCAAATTGCATTATCTCTTATAGTTTCCGAGATATGGACTATCGATAATTTACACCTTAAGCTCTGCTTCTAACTTGGGCCCAAATTGTAAAATGGTCTTATCTATTGGCGATTTCGTCCCAATTCACATTCCAAGTGATATTCGGCATGCTAATTACATTGCCGGTTGCGAAATTGCATTATCTCTTATAGTTTCCGAGATATAGACTATCAATAATTTACACCTTAGGCTCTGCTTCCAACTTGGGCCCAAATTGTAAAATGGTCTTATCTATTGGCCATTTCGTTCCAATTCACATTCCAAGTAATATTCGGCATGCTAATTACATTGCCGGTTGCCAAATTGCATTATCTCTTATAGTTTCCGAGATATGGACTATCGATAATTTACACCTTAGGCTCTGCTTCTAACTTGGGCCCAAATTGTAAAATGGTCTTATCTATTGGCGATTTCGTTCCAATTCACATTCCAAGTATTATTCGGCATGCTAATTACATTGCCGGTTGCCAAATTGCATTATCTCTTATAGTTTCCGAGATATGGACTATCGATAATTTACACCTTAGGCTCTGCTTCTAACTTGGGCCCAAATTGTAAAATGGTCTTATCTATTGGCGATTTCGCCCAATTCACATTCCAAGTGATATTCGGCATGCTAATTACATTGCCGGTTGCGAAATTGCATTATCTCTTATAGTTTCCGAGATATGGACTATCAATAATTTACACCTTAGGCTCTGCTTCTAACTTGGGCCCAAATTGTAAAATGGTCTTATCTATTGGCGATTTCGATCCAATTCACATTCCAAGTAATATTCGGTATGCTAATTACATTGCCGGTTGCCAAATTGCATTATCTCTTATAGTTTCCGAGATATGGACTATCGATAATTTACACCTTAGGCTCTGCTTCTAACTTGGGCCCAAATTGTAAAATGGTCTTATCTATTGGCGATTTCGTTCCAATTCACATTCCAAGTAATATTCGGCATGCTAATTACATTGCCGGTTGCCAAATTGCATTATCTCTTATAGTTTCCGAGATATGGACTATCGATAATTTACACCTTAGGCTCTGCTTCTAACTGGGCCCAAATTGTAAAATGATCTTATCTATTGGCGATTTCGTTCCAATTCACATTCCAAGTAATATTCGGCATGCTAATTACATTGCCGGTTGCCAAATTGCATTATCTCTTATAGTTTCCGAGATATGGACTATCGATAATTTACACCTTAGGCTCTGCTTCTAACTTGGGCCCAAATTGTAAAATGGTCTTATCTATTGTCGATTTCGTTCCTATTCACATTCCAAGTAATATTCGGCATGCTAATTACATTGCCGGTTGCCAAATTGAATTATCTCTTATAGTTTCCGAGATATGGACTATCGATAATTTACACCTTAGGCTCTGCTTCTAACTTGGGCCCAAATTGTAAAAAGGTCTTACCTATTGGCGATTTCGTTCCAATTCACATTCCAAGTAATATTCGGCATGCTAATTACATTGCCGGGGGCCAATTTGCATTATCTCTTATAGTTTCCGAGATATGGACTATCGATAATTTACACCTTAGGCTCTGCTTCTAACTTGGGCCCAAATTGTAAAATGGTCTTATCTATTGGCGATTTCGTTCCAATTCACATTCCAAGTAATATTCGGCATGCTAATTACATTGCCGGTTGCCAAATTGCATTATCTCTTATAGTTTCCGAGATATGGACTATCGATAATTTACACCTTAGGCTCTGCTTCTAACTTGGGCCCAAATTGTAAAATGGTCTTATCTATTGGCGATTTCGTTCCAATTCACATTTCAAGTAATATTCGGCATGCTAATTACATTGCCGGTTGCCAAATTGAATTATCTCTTATAGTTTCCGAGATATGGACTATCGATAATTTACACCTTAGGCTCTGCTTCTAACTTGGGCCCAAATTGTAAAATGGTCTTACCTATTGGCGATTTCGTTCCAATTCACATTCCAAGTAATATTCGGCATGCTAATTACATTGCCGGTTGCCAAATTGCATTATCTCTTATAGTTTCCGAGATATGGACTATCGATAATTTACACCTTAGGTTCTGCTTCTAACTTGGGCCCAAACTGTAAAATGGTCTTATCTATTGGCGATTTCGTTCCAATTCACATTCCAAGTAATATTCGGCATGCTAATTACATTGCCGGTTGCCAAATTGCATTATCTCTTATAGTTTCCGAGATATGGACTATCGATAATTTACACCTTAGGCTCTGCTTCTAACTTGGGCCCAAATTGTAAAATGGTCTTATCTATTGGCGATTTCGTTCCAATTCACATTCCAAGTAATATTCGGCATGCTAATTACATTGCCGGTTGCCAAATTGCATTATCTCTTATAGTTTCCGAGATATGGACTATCGATAATTTACACCTTAGGCTCTGCTTCTAACTTGGGCCCAAATTGTAAAATGGCCTTATCTATTGGCGATTTCGTCCCAATTCACATTCCAAGTAATATTCGGCATGCTAATTACATTGCCGGTTGCGAAATTGCATTATCTCTTATAGTTTCAGAGATATGGACTATCGATAATTTACACCTTAGGCTCTGCTTCTAACTTGGGCCCAAATTGTAAAATGGTCTTATCTATTGGCGATTTCGTTCCAATTCACATTCCAAGTAATATTCGGCATGCTAATTACATTGCCGGTTGCCAAATTGCATTATCTCTTATAGTTTCCGAGATATGGACTATCGATAATTTACACCTTAGGCTCTGCTTCTAACTTGGGCCCAAATTGTAAAATGGTCTTATCTATTGGCGATTTCGTTCCAATTCACATTCCAAGTAATATTCGGCATGCTAATTACATTGCCGGTTGCCAAATTGCATTATCTCTTATAGTTTCCGAGATATGGACTATCGATAATTTACACCTTAGGCTCTGCTTCTAACTTGGGCCCAAATTGTAAAATGGTCTTATCTATTGGCGATTTCGTTCCAATTCACATTCCAAGTAATATTCGGCATGCTAATTACATTGCCGGTTGCCAAATTGCATTATCTCTTATAGTTTCCGAGATATGGACTATCGATAATTTACACCATAGGCTCTGCTTCTAACTTGGGCCCAAATTGTAAAATGGTCTTATCTATTGGCGATTTCGTTCCAATTCACATTCCAAGTAATATTCGGCATGCTAATTACATTGCCGGTTGCCAAATTGCATTATCTCTTATAGTTTCCGAGATATGGACTATCGATAATTTACACCTTAGGCTCTGCTTCTAACTTGCTCCCAAATTGTAAAATGGTCTTATCTATTGGCGATTTCGTTCCAATTCACATTCCAAGTAATATTCGGCATGCTAATTACATTGCCGGTTGCCAAATTGCATTATCTCTTATAGTTTCCGAGATATGGACTATCGATAATTTACACCTTAGGCTCTGCTTCTAACTTGGGCCCAAATTGTAAAATGGTCTTATCTATTGGCGATTTCGTTCCAATTCACATTCCAAGTAATATTCGGCATGCTAATTACATTGCCGGTTGCCAAATTGAATTATCTCTTATAGTTTCCGAGATATGGACTATCGATAATTTACACCTTAGGCTCTGCTTCTAACTTGGGCCCAAATTGTAAAATGGTCTTACCTATTGGCGATTTCGTTCCAATTCACATTCCAAGTAATATTCGGCATGCTAATTACATTGCCGGTTGCCAAATTGCATTATCTCTTATAGTTTCCGAGATATGGACTATCGATAATTTACACCTTAGGCTCTGCTTCTAACTTGGGTCTAAATTGTAAAATGGTCTTATCTATTGGCGATTTCGTCCCAATTCACATTCCAAGTGATATTCGGCATGCTAATTACATTGCCGGTTGCGAAATTGCATTATCTCTTATAGTTTCCGAGATATGGACTATCAATAATTTACACCTTAGGCTCTGCTTCTAACTTGGGCCCAAATTGTAAAATGGTCTTATCTATTGGCGATTTTGTTCCAATTCACATTCCAAGTAATATTCGGCATGCTAATTACATTGCCGGTTGCCAAATTGCATTATCTCTTATAGTTTCCGAGATATGGACTATCGATAATTTACACCTTAGGCTCTGCTTCTAACTTGGGCCCAAATTGTAAAATGGTCTTATCTATTGGCGATTTCGTTGCAATTCACATTCCAAGTAATATTCGGCATGCTAATTACATTGCCGGTTGCCAAATTGAATTATCTCTTATAGTTTCCGAGATATGGACTATCGATAATTTACACCTTAGGCTCTGCTTCTAACTTGGGCCCAAATTGTAAAATGGTCTTATCTATTAGCGATTTCGTTCCAATTCACATTCCAAGTAATATTCGGCATGCTAATTACATTGCCGGTTGCCAAATTGCATTATCTCTTATAGTTTCCGAGATAGGGACTATCGATAATTTACACCTTAGGCTCTGCTTCTAACTTGGGCCCAAATTGTAAAATATTCTTATCTATTGGCGATTTCGTTCCAATTCACATTCCAAGTAATATTCTTCATGCTAATTACATTGCCGGTTGCCAAATTGCATTATCTCTTATAGTTTCCGAGATATGGACTATCGATAATTTACACCTTAGGCTCTGCTTCTAACTTGGGCCCAAATTGTAAAATGGTCTTACCTATTGGCGATTTCGTTCCAATTCACGCTCCAAGTAATATTCGGCATGCTAATTACATTGCCGGTTGCGAAATTGCATTATCTCTTATAGTTTCCGAGATATGGACTATCGATAATTTACACCTTAGGCTCTGCATCTAACTTGTTCCCAAATTGTAAAATGGTCTTATCTATTGGCGATTTCGTTCCAATTCACATTCCAAGTAATATTCGGCATGCTAATTACATTGCCGGTTGCCAAATTGCATTATCTCTTATAGTTTCCGAGATATGGACTATCGATAATTTACTCCTTAGGCTCTGCTTCTAACTTGGGCCCAAATTGTAAAATGGTCTTATCTATTGGCGATTTCGTTCCAATTCACACTCCAAGTAATATTCGGCATGCTAATTACATTGCCGGTTGCCAAATTGCATTATCTCTTATAGTTTCCGAGATATGGACTATCGATAATTTACACCTTAGGCTATGCTTCTAACTTTGGCCCAAATTGTAAAATGGTCTTATCTATTGGCGATTTCGTTCCAATTCACACTCCAAGTAATATTCGGCATGCTAATTACATTGCCGGTTGCGAAATTGCATTATCTCTTATAGTTTCCGAGATATGGACTATCAATAATTTACAGCTTAGGCTCTGCTTCTAACTTGGGCCCAAATTGTAAAATGGTCTTATCTATTGGCGATTTCGTTCCAATTCACATTCCAAGTAATATTCGGCATGCTAATTACATTGCCGGTTGCCAAATTGCATTATCTCTTATAGTTTCCGAGATATGGACTATCGATATTTTACACCTTAGGCTCTGCTTCTAACTTGGGCCCAAATTGTAAAATCGTCTTATCTATTGGCGATTTCGTTCCAATTCACATTCCAAGTAATATTCGGCATGCTAATTACATTGCCGGTTGCCAAATTGCATTATCTCTTATAGTTTCCGAGATATGGACTATCGATAATTTACACCTTAGGCTCTGCTTCTAACTTGGGCCCAAATTGTAAAATGGTCTTATCTATTGGCGATTTCGTTCCAATTCACATTCCAAGTAATATTCGGCATGCTAATTACATTGCCGGTTGCCAAATTGAATTATCTCTTATAGTTTCCGAGATATGGACTATCGATAATTTACACCTTAGGCTCTGCTTCTAACTTGGGCCCAAATTGTAAAATGGTCTTATCTATTGGCGATTTCGTTCCAATTCACATTCCAAGTAACATTCGGCATGCTAATTACATTGCCGGTTGCCAAATTGCATTATCTCTTATAGTTTCCGAGATATGGACTATCGATTATTTTTAACCTTAGGCTCTGCTTCCAACTTGGGCCCAAACTGTAAAATGGTCTTATCTATTGGCGATTTCGTTCCAATTCACATTCCAAGTAATATTCGGCATGCTAATTACATTGCCGGTTGCCAAATTGCATTATCTCTTATAGTTTCCGAGATATGGACTATCGATAATTTACACCTTAGGCTCTGCTTCTAACTTGGGCCCAAATTGTAAAATGGTCTTATCTATTGGCGATTTCGTTCCAATTCACATTCCAAGTAACATTCGGCATGCTAATTACATTGCCGGTTGCCAAATTGCATTATCTCTTATAGTTTCCGAGATATGGACTATCGATTATTTTTAACCTTAGGCTCTGCTTCTAACTTGGGCCCAAACTGTAAAATGGTCTTATCTATTGGCGATTTCGTTCCAATTCACATTCCAAGTAATATTCGGCATGCTAATTACATTGCCGGTTGCCAAATTGCATTATCTCTTATAGTTTCCGAGATATGGACTATCGATAATTTACACCTTAGGCTCTGCTTCTAACTTGGGCCCAAATTGTAAAATGGCCTTATCTATTGGCGATTTCGTTCCAATTCACATTCCAAGTAATATTCGGCATGCTAATTACATTGCCGGTTGCCAAATTGCATTATCTCTTATAGTTTCCGAGATATGGACTATCGATAATTTACACCTTAGGCTCTGCTTCTAACTTGGGCCCAAATTGTAAAATGGCCTTATCTATTGGCGATTTCGTCCCAATTCACATTCCAAGTAATATTCGGCATGCTAATTACATTGCCGGTTGCGAAATTGCATTATCTCTTATAGTTTCAGAGATATGGACTATCGATAATTTACACCTTAGGCTCTGCTTCTAACTTGGGCCCAAATTGTAAAATGGTCTTATCTATTGGCGATTTCGTTCCAATTCACATTCCAAGTAATATTCGGCATGCTAATTACATTGCCGGTTGCCAAATTGCATTATCTCTTATAGTTTCCGAGATATGGACTATCGATAATTTACACCTTAGGCTCTGCTTCTAACTTGGGCCCAAATTGTAAAATGGTCTTATCTATTGGCGATTTCGTTCCAATTCACATTCCAAGTAATATTCGGCATGCTAATTACATTGCCGGTTGCCAAATTGCATTATCTCTTATAGTTTCCGAGATATGGACTATCGATAATTTACACCTTAGGCTCTGCTTCTAACTTGGGCCCAAATTGTAAAATGGTCTTATCTATTGGCGATTTCGTTCCAATTCACATTCCAAGTAATATTCGGCATGCTAATTACATTGCCGGTTGCCAAATTGCATTATCTCTTATAGTTTCCGAGATATGGACTATCGATAATTTACACCATAGGCTCTGCTTCTAACTTGGGCCCAAATTGTAAAATGGTCTTATCTATTGGCGATTTCGTTCCAATTCACATTCCAAGTAATATTCGGCATGCTAATTACATTGCCGGTTGCCAAATTGCATTATCTCTTATAGTTTCCGAGATATGGACTATCGATAATTTACACCTTAGGCTCTGCTTCTAACTTGCTCCCAAATTGTAAAATGGTCTTATCTATTGGCGATTTCGTTCCAATTCACATTCCAAGTAATATTCGGCATGCTAATTACATTGCCGGTTGCCAAATTGCATTATCTCTTATAGTTTCCGAGATATGGACTATCGATAATTTACACCTTAGGCTCTGCTTCTAACTTGGGCCCAAATTGTAAAATGGTCTTATCTATTGGCGATTTCGTTCCAATTCACATTCCAAGTAATATTCGGCATGCTAATTACATTGCCGGTTGCCAAATTGAATTATCTCTTATAGTTTCCGAGATATGGACTATCGATAATTTACACCTTAGGCTCTGCTTCTAACTTGGGCCCAAATTGTAAAATGGTCTTACCTATTGGCGATTTCGTTCCAATTCACATTCCAAGTAATATTCGGCATGCTAATTACATTGCCGGTTGCCAAATTGCATTATCTCTTATAGTTTCCGAGATATGGACTATCGATAATTTACACCTTAGGCTCTGCTTCTAACTTGGGTCTAAATTGTAAAATGGTCTTATCTATTGGCGATTTCGTCCCAATTCACATTCCAAGTGATATTCGGCATGCTAATTACATTGCCGGTTGCGAAATTGCATTATCTCTTATAGTTTCCGAGATATGGACTATCAATAATTTACACCTTAGGCTCTGCTTCTAACTTGGGCCCAAATTGTAAAATGGTCTTATCTATTGGCGATTTTGTTCCAATTCACATTCCAAGTAATATTCGGCATGCTAATTACATTGCCGGTTGCCAAATTGCATTATCTCTTATAGTTTCCGAGATATGGACTATCGATAATTTACACCTTAGGCTCTGCTTCTAACTTGGGCCCAAATTGTAAAATGGTCTTATCTATTGGCGATTTCGTTGCAATTCACATTCCAAGTAATATTCGGCATGCTAATTACATTGCCGGTTGCCAAATTGAATTATCTCTTATAGTTTCCGAGATATGGACTATCGATAATTTACACCTTAGGCTCTGCTTCTAACTTGGGCCCAAATTGTAAAATGGTCTTATCTATTAGCGATTTCGTTCCAATTCACATTCCAAGTAATATTCGGCATGCTAATTACATTGCCGGTTGCCAAATTGCATTATCTCTTATAGTTTCCGAGATAGGGACTATCGATAATTTACACCTTAGGCTCTGCTTCTAACTTGGGCCCAAATTGTAAAATATTCTTATCTATTGGCGATTTCGTTCCAATTCACATTCCAAGTAATATTCTTCATGCTAATTACATTGCCGGTTGCCAAATTGCATTATCTCTTATAGTTTCCGAGATATGGACTATCGATAATTTACACCTTAGGCTCTGCTTCTAACTTGGGCCCAAATTGTAAAATGGTCTTACCTATTGGCGATTTCGTTCCAATTCACGCTCCAAGTAATATTCGGCATGCTAATTACATTGCCGGTTGCGAAATTGCATTATCTCTTATAGTTTCCGAGATATGGACTATCGATAATTTACACCTTAGGCTCTGCATCTAACTTGTTCCCAAATTGTAAAATGGTCTTATCTATTGGCGATTTCGTTCCAATTCACATTCCAAGTAATATTCGGCATGCTAATTACATTGCCGGTTGCCAAATTGCATTATCTCTTATAGTTTCCGAGATATGGACTATCGATAATTTACTCCTTAGGCTCTGCTTCTAACTTGGGCCCAAATTGTAAAATGGTCTTATCTATTGGCGATTTCGTTCCAATTCACACTCCAAGTAATATTCGGCATGCTAATTACATTGCCGGTTGCCAAATTGCATTATCTCTTATAGTTTCCGAGATATGGACTATCGATAATTTACACCTTAGGCTATGCTTCTAACTTTGGCCCAAATTGTAAAATGGTCTTATCTATTGGCGATTTCGTTCCAATTCACACTCCAAGTAATATTCGGCATGCTAATTACATTGCCGGTTGCGAAATTGCATTATCTCTTATAGTTTCCGAGATATGGACTATCAATAATTTACAGCTTAGGCTCTGCTTCTAACTTGGGCCCAAATTGTAAAATGGTCTTATCTATTGGCGATTTCGTTCCAATTCACATTCCAAGTAATATTCGGCATGCTAATTACATTGCCGGTTGCCAAATTGCATTATCTCTTATAGTTTCCGAGATATGGACTATCGATATTTTACACCTTAGGCTCTGCTTCTAACTTGGGCCCAAATTGTAAAATCGTCTTATCTATTGGCGATTTCGTTCCAATTCACATTCCAAGTAATATTCGGCATGCTAATTACATTGCCGGTTGCCAAATTGCATTATCTCTTATAGTTTCCGAGATATGGACTATCGATAATTTACACCTTAGGCTCTGCTTCTAACTTGGGCCCAAATTGTAAAATGGTCTTATCTATTGGCGATTTCGTTCCAATTCACATTCCAAGTAATATTCGGCATGCTAATTACATTGCCGGTTGCCAAATTGAATTATCTCTTATAGTTTCCGAGATATGGACTATCGATAATTTACACCTTAGGCTCTGCTTCTAACTTGGGCCCAAATTGTAAAATGGTCTTATCTATTGGCGATTTCGTTCCAATTCACATTCCAAGTAACATTCGGCATGCTAATTACATTGCCGGTTGCCAAATTGCATTATCTCTTATAGTTTCCGAGATATGGACTATCGATTATTTTTAACCTTAGGCTCTGCTTCCAACTTGGGCCCAAACTGTAAAATGGTCTTATCTATTGGCGATTTCGTTCCAATTCACATTCCAAGTAATATTCGGCATGCTAATTACATTGCCGGTTGCCAAATTGCATTATCTCTTATAGTTTCCGAGATATGGACTATCGATAATTTACACCTTAGGCTCTGCTTCTAACTTGGGCCCAAATTGTAAAATGGTCTTATCTATTGGCGATTTCGTTCCAATTCACATTCCAAGTAACATTCGGCATGCTAATTACATTGCCGGTTGCCAAATTGCATTATCTCTTATAGTTTCCGAGATATGGACTATCGATTATTTTTAACCTTAGGCTCTGCTTCTAACTTGGGCCCAAACTGTAAAATGGTCTTATCTATTGGCGATTTCGTTCCAATTCACATTCCAAGTAATATTCGGCATGCTAATTACATTGCCGGTTGCCAAATTGCATTATCTCTTATAGTTTCCGAGATATGGACTATCGATAATTTACACCTTAGGCTCTGCTTCTAACTTGGGCCCAAATTGTAAAATGGTCTTATCTATTGGCGATTTCGTTTCAATTCACATTCCAAGTAATATTCGGCATGCTAATTACATTGCCGGTTGCCAAATTGCATTATCTCTTATAGTTTCCGAGATATGGACTATCGATAATTTACACCTTAGGCTCTGCTTCTAACTTGGGCCCAAATTGTAAAATGGCCTTATCTATTGGCGATTTCGTCCCAATTCACATTCCAAGTAATATTCGGCATGCTAATTACATTGCCGGTTGCGAAATTGCATTATCTCTTATAGTTTCAGAGATATGGACTATCGATAATTTACACCTTAGACTCTGCTTCTAACTTGGGCCCAAATTGTAAAATGGTCTTACCAATTGGCGATTTCGTTCCAATTCACATTCCAAGTAATATTCGGCATGCTAATTACATTGCCGGTTGCGAAATTGCATTATCTCTTATAGTTTCCGAGATATGGACTATCAATAATTTACACCTTAGGCTCTGCTTCTAACTTGGGCCCAAATTGTAAAATGGTCTTATCTATTGGCGATTTTGTTCCAATTCACATTCCAAGTAATATTCGGCATGCTAATTACATTGCCGGTTGCCAAATTGCATTATCTCTTATAGTTTCCGAGATATGGACTATCGATAATTTACACCTTAGGCTCTGCTTCTAACTTGGGCCCAAATTGTAAAATGGTCTTATCTATTGGCGATTTCGTTGCAATTCACATTCCAAGTAATATTCGGCATGCTAATTACATTGCCGGTTGCCAAATTGCATTATCTCTTATAGTTTCCGAGATATGGACTATCGATAATTTACACCTTAGGCTCTGCTTCTAACTTGGGCCCAAATTGTAAAATGGTCTTATCTATTGGCGATTTCATTCCAATTCACATTCCAAGTAATATTCGGCATGCTAATTACATTGCCGGTTGCCAAATTGCATTATCTCTTATAGTTTCCGAGATAGGGACTATCGATAATTTACACCTTAGGCTCTGCTTCTAACTTGGGCCCAAATTGTAAAATATTCTTATCTATTGGCGATTTCGTTCCAATTCACATTCCAAGTAATATTCGGCATGCTAATTACATTGCCGGTTGCCAAATTGCATTATCTCTTATAGTTTCCGAGATATGGACTATCGATAATTTACACCTTAGGCTCTGCTTCTAACTTGGGCCCAAATTGTAAAATGGTCTTACCTATTGGCGATTTCGTTCCAATTCACACTCCAAGTAATATTCGGCATGCTAATTACATTGCCGGTTGCGAAATTGCATTATCTCTTATAGTTTCCGAGATATGGACTATCGATAATTTACACCTTAGGCTCTGCTTCTAACTTGGGCCCAAATTGTAAAATGGTCTTATCTATTGGCGATTTCGTTCCAATTCACATTCCAAGTAATATTCGGCATGCTAATTACATTGCCGGTTGCCAAATTGCATTATTTCTTATAGTTTCCGAGATATGGACTATCGATAATTTACACCTTAGGCTCTGCTTCTAACTTGGGCCCAAATAGTAAAATGGTCTTATCTATTGGCGATTTCGTTCCAATTCACATTCCAAGCAATATTCGGCATGCTAATTACATTGCCGGTTGTAAAATTGCATTATCTCTTATAGTTTCCGAGATATGGACTATCGATAATTTACACCATAGGCTCTGCTTCTAACTTGGGCCCAAATTGTAAAATGGTCTTATCTATTGGCGATTTCGTTCCAATTCACATTCCAAGTAATATTCGGCATGCTAATTACATTGCCGGTTGCCAAATTGCATTATCTCTTATAGTTTCCGAGATATGGACTATCGATAATTTACACCTTAGGCTCTGCTTCTAACTTGGGCCCAAATTGTAAAATGGTCTTATCTAGTGGCGATTTCGTTCCAATTCACACTCCAAGTAATATTCGGCATGCTAATTACATTGCCGGTTGCGAAATTGCATTATCTCTTATAGTTTCCGAGATATGGACTATCAATAATTTACACCTTAGGCTCTGCTTCTAACTTGGGCCCAAATTGTAAAATGGTCTTATCTATTGGCGATTTCGTTCCAATTCACATTCCAAGTAATATTCGGCATGCTAATTACATTGCCGGTTGCCAAATTGCATTATCTCTTATAGTTTCCGAGATATGGACTATCGATAATTTACACCTTAGGCTCTGCTTCTAACTTGGGCCCAAATTGTAAAATCGTCTTATCTATTGGCGATTTCGTTCCAATTCACATTCCAAGTAATATTCGGCATGCTAATTACATTGCCGGTTGCCAAATTGCATTATCTCTTATAGTTTCCGAGATATGGACTATCGATAATTTACACCTTAGGCTCTGCTTCTAACTTGGGCCCAAATTGTAAAATGGTCTTATCTATTGGCGATTTCGTTCCAATTCACATTCCAAGTAATATTCGGCATGCTAATTACATTGCCGGTTGCCAAATTGCATTATCTCTTATAGTTTCCGAGATATGGACTATCGATAATTTACACCTTAGGCTCTGCTTCTAACTTGGGCCCAAATTGTAAAATGGTCTTATCTATTGGCGATTTCGTTCCAATTCACATTCCAAGTAATATTCGGCATGCTAATTACATTGCCGGTTGCCAAATTGAATTATCTCTTATAGTTTCCGAGATATGGACTATCGATAATTTACACCTTAGGCTCTGCTTCTAACTTGGGCCCAAATTGTAAAATGGTCTTATCTATTGGCGATTTCGTTCCAATTCACATTCCAAGTAACATTCGGCATGCTAATTACATTGCCGGTTGCCAAATTGCATTATCTCTTATAGTTTCCGAGATATGGACTATCGATTATTTTTAACCTTAGGCTCTGCTTCCAACTTGGGCCCAAACTGTAAAATGGTCTTATCTATTGGCGATTTCGTTCCAATTCACATTCCAAGTAATATTCGGCATGCTAATTACATTGCCGGTTGCCAAATTGCATTATCTCTTATAGTTTCCGAGATATGGACTATCGATAATTTACACCTTAGGCTCTGCTTCTAACTTGGGCCCAAATTGTAAAATGGTCTTATCTATTGGCGATTTCGTTCCAATTCACATTCCAAGTAACATTCGGCATGCTAATTACATTGCCGGTTGCCAAATTGCATTATCTCTTATAGTTTCCGAGATATGGACTATCGATTATTTTTAACCTTAGGCTCTGCTTCTAACTTGGGCCCAAACTGTAAAATGGTCTTATCTATTGGCGATTTCGTTCCAATTCACATTCCAAGTAATATTCGGCATGCTAATTACATTGCCGGTTGCCAAATTGCATTATCTCTTATAGTTTCCGAGATATGGACTATCGATAATTTACACCTTAGGCTCTGCTTCTAACTTGGGCCCAAATTGTAAAATGGTCTTATCTATTGGCGATTTCGTTTCAATTCACATTCCAAGTAATATTCGGCATGCTAATTACATTGCCGGTTGCCAAATTGCATTATCTCTTATAGTTTCCGAGATATGGACTATCGATAATTTACACCTTAGGCTCTGCTTCTAACTTGGGCCCAAATTGTAAAATGGCCTTATCTATTGGCGATTTCGTCCCAATTCACATTCCAAGTAATATTCGGCATGCTAATTACATTGCCGGTTGCGAAATTGCATTATCTCTTATAGTTTCAGAGATATGGACTATCGATAATTTACACCTTAGACTCTGCTTCTAACTTGGGCCCAAATTGTAAAATGGTCTTACCAATTGGCGATTTCGTTCCAATTCACATTCCAAGTAATATTCGGCATGCTAATTACATTGCCGGTTGCCAAATTGCATTATCTCTTATAGTTTCCGAGATATGGACTATCGATAAATTACACCTTAGGCTCTTCTTCTAACTTGGGCCCAAATTGTAAAATGGTCATATCTATTGGCGATTTCGTTCCAATTCACATTCCAAGTAATATTCGGCATGCTAATTACATTGCCGGTTGCCAAATTGCATTATCTCTTATAGTTTCCGAGATATGGACTATCGAGAATTTACACCTTAGGCTCTGCTTCTAACTTGGGCACAAATTGTAAAATGGTCTTATCTATTGGCGATTTCGTTCCAATTCACATTCCAAGTAATATTCGGCATGCTAATTACATTGCCGGTTGCCAAATTGCATTATCTCTTATAGTTTCCGAGATATGGACTATCGATAATTTACACCTTAGGCTCTGCTTCTAACTTGGGCCCAAATTGTAAAATGGTCTTATCTATTGGCGATTTCGTTCCAATTCACACTCCAAGTAATATTCGGCATGCTAATTACATTGCCGGTTGCGAAATTGCATTATCTCTTATAGTTTCCGAGATATGGACTATCAATAATTTACACCTTAGGCTCTGCTTCTAACTTGGGCCCAAATTGTAAAATGGTCTTATCTATTGGCGATTTTGTTCCAATTCACATTCCAAGTAATATTCGGCATGCTAATTACATTGCCGGTTGCCAAATTGCATTATCTCTTATAGTTTCCGAGATATGGACTATCGATAATTTACACCTTAGGCTCTGCTTCTAACTTGGGCCCAAATTGTAAAATGGTCTTATCTATTGGCGATTTCGTTGCAATTCACATTCCAAGTAATATTCGGCATGCTAATTACATTGCCGGTTGCCAAATTGCATTATCTCTTATAGTTTCCGAGATATGGACTATCGATAATTTACACCTTAGGCTCTGCTTCTAACTTGGGCCCAAATTGTAAAATGGTCTTATCTATTGGCGATTTCATTCCAATTCACATTCCAAGTAATATTCGGCATGCTAATTACATTGCCGGTTGCCAAATTGCATTATCTCTTATAGTTTCCGAGATAGGGACTATCGATAATTTACACCTTAGGCTCTGCTTCTAACTTGGGCCCAAATTGTAAAATATTCTTATCTATTGGCGATTTCGTTCCAATTCACATTCCAAGTAATATTCGGCATGCTAATTACATTGCCGGTTGCCAAATTGCATTATCTCTTATAGTTTCCGAGATATGGACTATCGATAATTTACACCTTAGGCTCTGCTTCTAACTTGGGCCCAAATTGTAAAATGGTCTTACCTATTGGCGATTTCGTTCCAATTCACACTCCAAGTAATATTCGGCATGCTAATTACATTGCCGGTTGCGAAATTGCATTATCTCTTATAGTTTCCGAGATATGGACTATCGATAATTTACACCTTAGGCTCTGCTTCTAACTTGGGCCCAAATTGTAAAATGGTCTTATCTATTGGCGATTTCGTTCCAATTCACATTCCAAGTAATATTCGGCATGCTAATTACATTGCCGGTTGCCAAATTGCATTATTTCTTATAGTTTCCGAGATATGGACTATCGATAATTTACACCTTAGGCTCTGCTTCTAACTTGGGCCCAAATAGTAAAATGGTCTTATCTATTGGCGATTTCGTTCCAATTCACATTCCAAGCAATATTCGGCATGCTAATTACATTGCCGGTTGTAAAATTGCATTATCTCTTATAGTTTCCGAGATATGGACTATCGATAATTTACACCATAGGCTCTGCTTCTAACTTGGGCCCAAATTGTAAAATGGTCTTATCTATTGGCGATTTCGTTCCAATTCACATTCCAAGTAATATTCGGCATGCTAATTACATTGCCGGTTGCCAAATTGCATTATCTCTTATAGTTTCCGAGATATGGACTATCGATAATTTACACCTTAGGCTCTGCTTCTAACTTGGGCCCAAATTGTAAAATGGTCTTATCTAGTGGCGATTTCGTTCCAATTCACACTCCAAGTAATATTCGGCATGCTAATTACATTGCCGGTTGCGAAATTGCATTATCTCTTATAGTTTCCGAGATATGGACTATCAATAATTTACACCTTAGGCTCTGCTTCTAACTTGGGCCCAAATTGTAAAATGGTCTTATCTATTGGCGATTTCGTTCCAATTCACATTCCAAGTAATATTCGGCATGCTAATTACATTGCCGGTTGCCAAATTGCATTATCTCTTATAGTTTCCGAGATATGGACTATCGATAATTTACACCTTAGGCTCTGCTTCTAACTTGGGCCCAAATTGTAAAATCGTCTTATCTATTGGCGATTTCGTTCCAATTCACATTCCAAGTAATATTCGGCATGCTAATTACATTGCCGGTTGCCAAATTGCATTATCTCTTATAGTTTCCGAGATATGGACTATCGATAATTTACACCTTAGGCTCTGCTTCTAACTTGGGCCCAAATTGTAAAATGGTCTTATCTATTGGCGATTTCGTTCCAATTCACATTCCAAGTAATATTCGGCATGCTAATTACATTGCCGGTTGCCAAATTGAATTATCTCTTATAGTTTCCGAGATATGGACTATCGATAATTTACACCTTAGGCTCTGCTTCTAACTTGGGCCCAAATTGTAAAATGGTCTTATCTATTGGCGATTTCGTTCCAATTCACATTCCAAGTAACATTCGGCATGCTAATTACATTGCCGGTTGCCAAATTGCATTATCTCTTATAGTTTCCGAGATATGGACTATCGATTATTTTTAACCTTAGGCTCTGCTTCCAACTTGGGCCCAAACTGTAAAATGGTCTTATCTATTGGCGATTTCGTTCCAATTCACATTCCAAGTAATATTCGGCATGCTAATTACATTGCCGGTTGCCAAATTGCATTATCTCTTATAGTTTCCGAGATATGGACTATCGATAACTTACACCTTAGGCTCTGCTTCTAACTTGGGCCCAAATTGTAATATGGTCTTATCTATTGGCGATTTCGTTCCAATTCACATTCCAAGTAACATTCGGCATGCTAATTACATTGCCGGTTGCCAAATTGCATTATCTCTTATAGTTTCCGAGATATGGACTATCGATTATTTTTAACCTTAGGCTCTGCTTCTAACTTGGGCCCAAACTGTAAAATGGTCTTATCTATTGGCGATTTCGTTCCAATTCACATTCCAAGTAATATTCGGCATGCTAATTACATTGCCGGTTGCCAAATTGCATTATCTCTTATAGTTTCCGAGATAGGGACTATCGATAATTTACACCTTAGGCTCTGCTTCTAACTTGGGCCCAAATTGTAAAATATTCTTATCTATTGGCGATTTCGTTCCAATTCACATTCCAAGTAATATTCGGCATGCTAATTACATTGCCGGTTGCCAAATTGCATTATCTCTTATAGTTTCCGAGATATGGACTATCGATAATTTACACCTTAGGCTCTGCTTCTAACTTGGGCCCAAATTGTAAAATGGTCTTACCTATTGGCGATTTCGTTCCAATTCACATTCCAAGTAATATTCGGCATGCTAATTACATTGCCGGTTGCCAAATTGCATTATCTCTTATAGTTTCCGAGATATGGACTATCGATAATTTACACCTTAGGCTCTGCTTCTAACTTGGGCCCAAATTGTAAAATGGCCTTATCTATTGGCGATTTCGTCCCAATTCACATTCCAAGTAATATTCGGCATGCTAATTACATTGCCGGTTGCGAAATTGCATTATCTCTTATAGTTTCAGAGATATGGACTATCGATAATTTACACCTTAGACTCTGCTTCTAACTTGGGCCCAAATTGTAAAATGGTCTTACCAATTGGCGATTTCGTCCCAATTCACATTCCAAGTAATATTCGGCATGCTAATTACATTGCCGGTTGCGAAATTGCATTATCTCTTATAGTTTCAGAGATATGGACTATCGATAATTTACACCTTAGACTCTGCTTCTAACTTGGGCCAAATTGTAAAATGGTCTTACCAATTGGCGATTTCGTTCCAATTCACATTCCAAGTAATATTCGGCATGCTAATTACATTGCCGGTTGCCAAATTGCATTATCTCTTATAGTTTCCGAGATATGGACTATCGATAAATTACACCTTAGGCTCTGCTTCTAACTTGGGCCCAAATTGTAAAATGGTCATATCTATTGGCGATTTCGTTCCAATTCACATTCCAAGTAATATTCGGCATGCTAATTACATTGCCGGTTGCCAGATTGCATTATCTCTTATAGTTTCCGAGATATGGACTATCGATAATTTACACCTTAGGCTCTGCTTCTAACTTGGGCCCAAATTGTAAAATGGTCTTATCTATTGGCGATTTCGTTCCAATTCACATTCCAAGTAATATTCGGCATGCTAATTACATTGCCGGTTGCCAAATTGCATTATCTCTTATAGTTTCCGAGATATGGACTATCGATAATTTACACCTTAGGCTCTGCTTCTAACTTGGGCCCAAATTGTAAAATGGTCTTATCTATTGGCGATTTCGTTCCAATTCACACTCCAAGTAATATTCGGCATGCTAATTACATTGCCGGTTGCGAAATTGCATTATCTCTTATAGTTTCCGAGATATGGACTATCAATAATTTACACCTTAGGCTCTGCTTCTAACTTGGGCCCAAATTGTAAAATGGTCTTATCTATTGGCGATTTTGTTCCAATTCACATTCCAAGTAATATTCGGCATGCTAATTACATTGCCGGTTGCCAAATTGCATTATCTCTTATAGTTTCCGAGATATGGACTATCGATAATTTACACCTTAGGCTCTGCTTCTAACTTGGGCCCAAATTGTAAAATGGTCTTATCTATTGGCGATTTCGTTGCAATTCACATTCCAAGTAATATTCGGCATGCTAATTACATTGCCGGTTGCCAAATTGCATTATCTCTTATAGTTTCCGAGATATGGACTATCGATAATTTACACCTTAGGCTCTGCTTCTAACTTGGGCCCAAATTGTAAAATGGTCTTATCTATTGGCGATTTCATTCCAATTCACATTCCAAGTAATATTCGGCATGCTAATTACATTGCCGGTTGCCAAATTGCATTATCTCTTATAGTTTCCGAGATAGGGACTATCGATAATTTACACCTTAGGCTCTGCTTCTAACTTGGGCCCAAATTGTAAAATATTCTTATCTATTGGCGATTTCGTTCCAATTCACATTCCAAGTAATATTCGGCATGCTCATTACATTGCCGGTTGCCAAATTGCATTATCTCTTATAGTTTCCGAGATATGGACTATCGATAATTTACACCTTAGGCTCTGCTTCTAACTTGGGCCCAAATTGTAAAATGGTCTTACCTATTGGCGATTTCGTTCCAATTCACACTCCAAGTAATATTCGGCATGCTAATTACATTGCCGGTTGCGAAATTGCATTATCTCTTATAGTTTCCGAGATATGGACTATCGATAATTTACACCTTAGGCTCTGCTTCTAACTTGGGCCCAAATTGTAAAATGGTCTTATCTATTGGCGATTTCGTTCCAATTCACATTCCAAGTAATATTCGGCATGCTAATTACATTGCCGGTTGCCAAATTGCATTATTTCTTATAGTTTCCGAGATATGGACTATCGATAATTTACACCTTAGGCTCTGCTTCTAACTTGGGCCCAAATTGTAAAATGGTCTTATCTATTGGCGATTTCGTTCCAATTCACATTCCAAGCAATATTCGGCATGCTAATTACATTGCCGGTTGTAAAATTGCATTATCTCTTATAGTTTCCGAGATATGGACTATCGATAATTTACACCTTAGGCTCTGCTTCTAACTTGGGCCCAAATTGTAAAATGGTCTTATCTATTGGCGATTTCGTTCCAATTCACATTCCAAGTAATATTCGGCATGCTAATTACATTGCCGGTTGCCAAATTGCATTATCTCTTATAGTTTCCGAGATATGGACTATCGATAATTTACACCTTAGGCTCTGCTTCTAACTTGGGCCCAAATTGTAAAATGGTCTTATCTATTGGCGATTTCGTTCCAATTCACACTCCAAGTAATATTCGGCATGCTAATTACATTGCCGGTTGCGAAATTGCATTATCTCTTATAGTTTCCGAGATATGGACTATCAAAAATTTACACCTTAGGCTCTGCTTCTAACTTGGGCCCAAATTGTAAAATGGTCTTATCTATTGGCGATTTCGTTCCAATTCGCATTCCAAGTAATATTCGGCATGCTAATTACATTGCCGGTTGCCAAATTGCATTATCTCTTATAGTTTCCGAGATATGGACTATCGATAATTTACACCTTAGGCTCTGCTTCTAACTTGGGCCCAAATTGTAAAATCGTCTTATCTATTGGCGATTTCGTTCCAATTCACATTCCAAGTAATATTCGGCATGCTAATTACATTGCCGGTTGCCAAATTGCATTATCTCTTATAGTTTCCGAGATATGGACTATCGATAATTTACACCTTAGGCTCTGCTTCTAACTTGGGCCCAAATTGTAAAATGGTCTAATCTATTGGCGATTTCGTTCCAATTCACATTCCAAGTAATATTCGGCATGCTAATTACATTGCCGGTTGCCAAATTGAATTATCTCTTATAGTTTCCGAGATATGGACTATCGATAATTTACACCTTAGGCTCTGCTTCTAACTTGGGCCCAAATTGTAAAATGGTCTTATCTATTGGCGATTTCGTTCCAATTCACATTCCAAGTAACATTCGGCATGCTAATTACATTGCCGGTTGCCAAATTGCATTATCTCTTATAGTTTCCGAGATATGGACTATCGATTATTTTTAACCTTAGGCTCTGCTTCCAACTTGGGCCCAAACTGTAAAATGGTCTTATCTATTGGCGATTTCGTTCCAATTCACATTCCAAGTAATATTCGGCATGCTAATTACATTGCCGGTTGCCAAATTGCATTATCTCTTATAGTTTCCGAGATATGGACTATCGATAATTTACACCTTAGGCTCTGCTTCTAACTTGGGCCCAAATTGTAAAATGGTCTTATCTATTGGCGATTTCGTTCCAATTCACATTCCAAGTAACATTCGGCATGCTAATTACACTGCCGGTTGCCAAATTACATTATCTCTTATAGTTTCCGAGATATGGACTATCGATTATTTTTAACCTTAGGCTCTGCTTCTAACTTGGGCCCAAACTGTAAAATGGTCTTATCTATTGGCGATTTCGTTCCAATTCACATTCCAAGTAATATTCGGCATGCTAATTACATTGCCGGTTGCCAAATTGCATTATCTCTTATAGTTTCCGAGATATGGACTATCGATAATTTACACCTTAGGCTCTGCTTCTAACTTGGGCCCAAATTGTAAAATGGTCTTATCTATTGGCGATTTCGTTTCAATTCACATTCCAAGTAATATTCGGCATGCTAATTACTTTGCCGGTTGCCAAATTGCATTATCTCTTATAGTTTCCGAGATATGGACTATCGATAATTTACACCTTAGGCTCTGCTTCTAACTTGGGCCCAAATTGTAAAATGGCCTTATCTATTGGCGATTTCGTCCCAATTCACATTCCAAGTAATATTCGGCATGCTAATTACATTGCCGGTTGCGAAATTGCATTATCTCTTATAGTTTCAGAGATATGGACTATCGATAATTTACACCTTAGACTCTGCTTCTAACTTGGGCCCAAATTGTAAAATGGTCTTACCAATTGGCGATTTCGTTCCAATTCACATTCCAAGTAATATTCGGCATGCTAATTACATTGCCGGTTGCCAAATTGCATTATCTCTTATAGTTTCCGAGATATGGACTATCGATAATTTACACCTTAGGCTCTGCTTCTAACTTGGGCCCAAATTGTAAAATGGTCTTATCTATTGGCGATTTCGTTCCAATTCACATTCCAAGTAATATTCGGCATGCAAATTACATTGCCGGTTGCCAAATTGCATTATCTCTTATTGTTTCCGAGATATGGACTATCGATAATTTACACCTTAGGCTCTGCTTCTAACTTGGGCCCAAATTGTAAAATGGTCTTATCTATTGGCGATTTCGTTCCAATTCACATTCCAAGTAATATTCGGCATGCTAATTACATTGCCGGTTGCCAAATTGCATTATCTCTTATAGTTTCCGAGATATGGACTATCGATAATTTACACCTTAGGCTCTGCTTCTAACTTGGGCCCAAATTGTAAAATGGTCTTATCTATTGGCGATTTCGTTCCAATTCACATTCCAAGTAATATTCGGCATGCTAATTACATTGCCGGTTGCCAAATTGCATTATCTCTTATAGTTTCCGAGATATGGACTATCGATAATTTACACCATAGGCTCTGCTTCTAACTTGGGCCCAAATTGTAAAATGGTCTTATCTATTGGCGATTTCGTTCCAATTCACATTCCAAGTAATATTCGGCATGCTAATTACATTGCCGGTTGCCAAATTGCATTATCTCTTATAGTTTCCGAGATATGGACTATCGATAATTTACACCTTAGGCTCTGCTTCTAACTTGCTCCCAAATTGTAAAATGGTCTTATCTATTGGCGATTTCGTTCCAATTCACATTCCAAG
The DNA here is from genome assembly GCF_030347505.1 of Rhynchophorus ferrugineus. NCBI lineage: Eukaryota > Metazoa > Arthropoda > Insecta > Coleoptera > Curculionidae > Rhynchophorus > Rhynchophorus ferrugineus. Next base: position 174,789 of record NW_027472861.1, read on the forward strand.
TAATATTCGGCATGCTAATTACATTGCCGGTTTCCAAATTGAATTATCTCTTATAGTTTCCGAGATATGGACTATCGATAATTTACACCTTAGGCTCTGCTTCTAACTTGGGCCCAAATTGTAAAATGGCCTTACCTATTGGCGATTTCGTTCCAATTCACATTCCAAGTAATATTCGGCATGCTAATTACATTGCCGGTTGCCAAATTGCATTATCTCTTATAGTTTCCGAGATATGGACTATCGATAATTTACACCTTAGGCTCTGCTTCTAACTTGGGCCCAAATTGTAAAATGGTCTTATCTATTGGCGATTTTGTTCCAATTCACATTCCAAGTAATATTCGGCATGCTAATTACATTGCCGGTTGCCAAATTGCATTATCTCTTATAGTTTCCGAGATATGGACTATCGATAATTTACACCTTAGGCTCTGCTTCTAACTTGGGCCCAAATTGTAAAATGGTCTTATCTATTGGCGATTTCGTTGCAATTCACATTCCAAGTAATATTCGGCATGCTAATTACATTGCCGGTTGCCAAATTGCATTATCTCTTATAGTTTCCGAGATATGGACTATCGATAATTTACACCTTAGGCTCTGCTTCTAACTTGGGCCCAAATTGTAAAATGGTCTTATCTATTGGCGATTTCATTCCAATTCACATTCCAAGTAATATTCGGCATGCTAATTACATTGCCGGTTGCCAAATTGCATTATCTCTTATAGTTTCCGAGATAGGGACTATCGATAATTTACACCTTAAGCTCTGCTTCTAACTTGGGCCCAAATTGTAAAATATTCTTATCTATTGGCGATTTCGTTCCAATTCACATTCCAAGTAATATTCGGCATGCTAATTACATTGCCGGTTGCCAAATTGCATTATCTCTTATAGTTTCCGAGATATGGACTATCGATAATTTACACCTTAGGCTCTGCTTCTAACTTGGGCCCAAATTGTAAAATGGTCTTACCTATTGGCGATTTCGTTCCAATTCACACTCCAAGTAATATTCGGCATGCTAATTACATTGCCGGTTGCGAAATTGCATTATCTCTTATAGTTTCCGAGATATGGACTATCGATAATTTACACCTTAGGCTCTGCTTCTAACTTGGGCCCAAATTGTAAAATGGTCTTATCTATTGGCGATTTCGTTCCAATTCACATTCCAAGTAATATTCGGCATGCTAATTACAATGCCGGTTGCTAAATTGCATTATTTCTTATAGTTTCCGAGATATGGACTATCGATAATTTACACCTTAGGCTCTGCTTCTAACTTGGGCCCAAATTGTAAAATGGTCTTATCTATTGGCGATTTCGTTCCAATTCACATTCCAAGCAATATTCGGCATGCTAATTACATTGCCGGTTGTAAAATTGCATTATCTGTTATAGTTTCCGAGATATGGACTATCGATAATTTACACCTTAGGCTCTGCTTCTAACTTGGGCCCAAATTGTAAAATGGTCTTATGTATTGGCGATTTCGTTCCAATTCACATTCCAAGTAATATTCGGCATGCTAATTACATTGCCGGTTTCCAAATTGAATTATCTCTTATAGTTTCCGAGATATGGACTATCGATAATTTACACCTTAGGCTCTGCTTCTAACTTGGGCCCAAATTGTAAAATGGTCTTATCTATTGGCGATTTCGTTCCAATTCACATTCCAAGTAATATTCGGCATGCTAATTACATTGCCGGTTTCCAAATTGAATTATCTCTTATAGTTTCCGAGATATGGACTATCGATAATTTACACCTTAGGCTCTGCTTCTAACTTGGGCCCAAATTGTAAAATGGTCTTACCTATTGGCGATTTCGTTCCAATTCACATTCCAAGTAATATTCGGCATGCTAATTACATTGCCGGTTGCCAAATTGCATTATCTCTTATAGTTTCCGAGATATGGACTATCGATAATTTACACCTTAGGCTCTGCTTCTAACTTGGGCCCAAATTGTAAAATGGTCTTATCTATTGGCGATTTTGTTCCAATTCACATTCCAAGTAATATTCGGCATGCTAATTACATTGCCGGTTGCCAAATTGCATTATCTCTTATAGTTTCCGAGATATGGACTATCGATAATTTACACCTTAGGCTCTGCTTCTAACTTGGGCCCAAATTGTAAAATGGTCTTATCTATTGGCGATTTCGTTGCAATTCACATTCCAAGTAATATTCGGCATGCTAATTACATTGCCGGTTGCCAAATTGCATTATCTCTTATAGTTTCCGAGATATGGACTATCGATAATTTACACCTTAGGCTCTGCTTCTAACTTGGGCCCAAATTGTAAAATGGTCTTATCTATTGGCGATTTCATTCCAATTCACATTCCAAGTAATATTCGGCATGCTAATTACATTGCCGGTTGCCAAATTGCATTATCTCTTATAGTTTCCGAGATAGGGACTATCGATAATTTACACCTTAAGCTCTGCTTCTAACTTGGGCCCAAATTGTAAAATATTCTTATCTATTGGCGATTTCGTTCCAATTCACATTCCAAGTAATATTCGGCATGCTAATTACATTGCCGGTTGCCAAATTGCATTATCTCTTATAGTTTCCGAGATATGGACTATCGATAATTTACACCTTAGGCTCTGCTTCTAACTTGGGCCCAAATTGTAAAATGGTCTTACCTATTGGCGATTTCGTTCCAATTCACACTCCAAGTAATATTCGGCATGCTAATTACATTGCCGGTTGCGAAATTGCATTATCTCTTATAGTTTCCGAGATATGGACTATCGATAATTTACACCTTAGGCTCTGCTTCTAACTTGGGCCCAAATTGTAAAATGGTCTTATCTATTGGCGATTTCGTTCCAATTCACATTCCAAGTAATATTCGGCATGCTAATTACAATGCCGGTTGCTAAATTGCATTATTTCTTATAGTTTCCGAGATATGGACTATCGATAATTTACACCTTAGGCTCTGCTTCTAACTTGGGCCCAAATTGTAAAATGGTCTTATCTATTGGCGATTTCGTTCCAATTCACATTCCAAGCAATATTCGGCATGCTAATTACATTGCCGGTTGTAAAATTGCATTATCTGTTATAGTTTCCGAGATATGGACTATCGATAATTTACACCTTAGGCTCTGCTTCTAACTTGGGCCCAAATTGTAAAATGGTCTTATGTATTGGCGATTTCGTTCCAATTCACATTCCAAGTAATATTCGGCATGCTAATTACATTGCCGGTTGCCAAATTGCATTATCTCTTATAGTTTCCGAGATATGGACTATCAATAATTTACACCTTAGGCTCTGCTTCTAACTTGGGCCCAAATTGTAAAATGGTCTTATCTATTGGCGATTTCGTTCCAATTCACACTCCAAGTAATATTCGGCATGCTAATTACATTGCCGGTTGCGAAATTGCATTATCTCTTATAGTTTCCGAGATATGGACTATCAATAATTTACACCTTAGGCTCTGCTTCTAACTTGGGCCCAAATTGTAAAATGGTCTTATCTATTGGCGATTTCGTTCCAATTCACATTCCAAGTAATATTCGGCATGCTAATTACATTGCCGGTTGCCAAATTGCATTATCTCTTATAGTTTCCGAGATATGGACTATCGATAATTTACACCTTAGGCTCTGCTTCTAACTTGGGCCCAAATTGTAAAATCGTCTTATCTATTGGCGATTTCGTTCCAATTCACATTCCAAGTAATATTCGGCATGCTAATTACATTGCCAGTTGCCAAATTGCATTATCTCTTATAGTTTCCGAGATATGGACTATCGATAATTTACACCTTAGGCTCTGCTTCTAACTTGGGCCCAAATTGTAAAATGGTCTTATCTATTGGCGATTTCGTTCCAATTCACATTCCAAGTAATATTCGGCATGCTAATTACATTGCCGGTTGCCAAATTGAATTATCTCTTATAGTTTCCGAGATATGGACTATCGCTAATTTACACCTTAGGCTCTGCTTCTAACTTGGGCCCAAATTGTAAAATGGTCTTATCTATTGGCGATTTCGTTCCAATTCACATTCCAAGTAACATTCGGCATGCTAATTACATTGCCGGTTGCCAAATTGCATTATCTCTTATAGTTTCCGAGATATGGACTATCGATTATTTTTAACCTTAGGCTCTGCTTCCAACTTGGGCCCAAACTGTAAAATGGTCTTATCTATTGGCGATTTCGTTCCAATTCACATTCCAAGTAATATTCGGCATACTAATTACATTGCCGGTTGCCAAATTGCATTATCTCTTATAGTTTCCGAGATATGGACTATCGATAATTTACACCTTAGGCTCTGCTTCTAACTTGGGCCCAAATTGTAAAATGGGCTTATCTATTGGCGATTTCGTTCCAATTCACATTCCAAGTAACATTCGGCATGCTAATTACATTGCCGGTTGCCAAATTGCATTATCTCTTATAGTTTCCGAGATATGGACTATCGATTATTTTTAACCTTAGGCTCTGCTTCTAACTTGGGCCCAAACTGTAAAATGGTCTTATCTATTAGCGATTTCGTTCCAATTCACATTCCAAGTAATATTCGGCATGCTAATTACATTGCCGGTTGCCAAATTGCATTATCTCTTATAGTTTCCGAGATATGGACTATCGATAATTTACACCTTAGGCTCTGCTTCTAACTTGGGCCCAAATTGTAAAATGGTCTTATCTATTGGCGATTTCGTTCCAATTCACATTCCAAGTAATATTCGGCATGCTAATTACATTGCCGGTTGCCAAATTGCATTATCTCTTATAGTTTCCGAGATATGGACTATCGATAATTTACACCTTAGGCTCTGCTTCTAACTTGGGCCCAAATTGTAAAATGGCCTTATCTATTGGCGATTTCGTCCCAATTCACATTCCAAGTAATATTCGGCATGCTAATTACATTGCCGGTTGCGAAATTGCATTATCTCTTATAGTTTCAGAGATATGGACTATCGATAATTTACACCTTAGACTCTGCTTCTAACTTGGGCCCAAATTGTAAAATGGTCTTACCAATTGGCGATTTCGTTCCAATTCACATTCCAAGTAATATTCGGCATGCTAATTACATTGTCGGTTGCCAAATTGCATTATCTCTTATAGTTTCCGAGATATGGACTATCGATAATTTACACCTTAGGCTCTGCTTCTAACTTGGGCCCAAATTGTAAAATGGTCTTATCTATTGGCGATTTCGTTCCAATTCATATTCCAAGTAATATTCGGCATGCTAATTACATTGCCGGTTGCCAAATTGCATTATCTCTTATAGTTTCCGAGATATGGACTATCGATAATTAACACCTTAGGCTCTGCTTCTAACTTGGGCCCAAATTGTAAAATGGTCTTATCTATTGGCGATTTCGTTCCAATTCACATTCCAAGTAATATTCGGCATGCTAATTACATTGCCGGTTGCCAAATTGCATTATCTCTTATAGTTTCCGAGATATGGACTATCGATAATTTACACCTTAGGCTCTGCTTCTAACTTGGGCCCAAATTGTAAAATGGTCTTATCTATTGGCGATTTCGTTCCAATTCACAGTCCAAGTAATATTCGGCATGCTAATTACATTGCCGGTTGCCAAATTGCATTATCTCTTATAGTTTCCGAGATATGGACTATCGATAATTTACACCTTAGGCTCTGCTTCTAACTTGCTCCCAAATTGTAAAATGGTCTTATCTATTGGCGATTTCGTTCCAATTCACATTCCAAGTAATATTCGGCATGCTAATTACATTGCCGGTTGCCAAATTGCATTATCTCTTATAGTTTCCGAGATATGGACTATCGATAATTTACACCTTAGGCTCTGCTTCTAACTTGGGCCCAAATTGTAAAATGGTCTTATCTATTGGCGATTTCGTTCCAATTCACATTCCAAGTAATATTCGGCATGCTAATTACATTGCCGGTTGCCAAATTGAATTATCTCTTATAGTTTCCGAGATATGGACTATCGATAATTTACACCTTAGGCTCTGCTTCTAACTTGGGCACAAATTGTAAAATGGTCTTACCTATTGGCGATTTCGTTCCAATTCACATTCCAAGTAATATTCGGCATGCTAATTACATTGCCGGTTGCCAAATTGCATTATCTCTTATAGTTTCCGAGATATGGACTATCGATAATTTACACCTTAGGCTCTGCTTCTAACTTGGGCCCAAATTGTAAAATGGTCTTATCTATTGGCGATTTCGTTACAATTCACATTCCAAGTAATATTCGGCATGCTAATTACATTGCCGGTTGCCAAATTGCATTATCTCTTATAGTTTCCGAGATATGGACTATCGATAATTTACACCTTAGGCTCTGCTTCTAACTTGGGTCCAAATTGTAAAATGGTCTTATCTATTGGCGATTTCGTCCCAATTCACATTCCAAGTGATATTCGGCATGCTAATTACATTGCCGGTTGCGAAATTGTATTATCTCTTATAGTTTCCGAGATATGGACTATCAATAATTTACACCTTAGGCTCTGCTTCTAACTTGGGCCCAAATTGTAAAATGGTCTTATCTATTGGCGATTTTGTTCCAATTCACATTCCAAGTAATATTCGGCATGCTAATTACATTGCCGGTTGCCAAATTGCATTATCTCTTATAGTTTCCGAGATATGGACTATCGATAATTTACACCTTAGGCTCTGCTTCTAACTTGGGCCCAAATTGTAAAATATTCTTATCTATTGGCGATTTCGTTGCAATTCACAATCCAAGTAATATTCGGCATGCTAATTACATTGCCGGTTGCCAAATTGCATTATCTCTTATAGTTTCCGAGATATGGACTATCGATAATTTACACCTTAGGCTCTGCTTCTAACTTGGGCCCAAATTGTAAAATGGTCTTATCTATTGGCGATTTCGTTCCAATTCACATTCCAAGTAATATTCGGCATGCTAATTACATTGCCGGTTGCCAAATTGCATTATCTCTTATAGTTTCCGAGATAGGGACTATCGATTATTTACACCTTAGGCTCTGCTTCTAACTTGGGCCCAAATTGTAAAATATTCTTATCTATTGGCGATTTCGTTCCAATTCACATTCCAAGTAATATTCTTCATGCTAATTACATTGCCGGTTGCCAAATTGCATTATCTCTTATAGTTTCCGAGATATGGACTATCGATAATTTACGCCTTAGGCTCTGCTTCTAACTTGGGCCCAAATTGTAAAATGGTCTTACCTATTGGCGATTTCGTTCCAATTCACACTCCAAGTAATATTCGGCATGCTAATTACATTGCCGGTTTCGAAATTGCATTATCTCTTATAGTTTCCGAGATATGGACTATCGATAATTTACACCTTAGGCTCTGCTTCTAACTTGTTATCAAATTGTAAAATGGTCTTATCTATTGGCGATTTCGTTCCAATTCACATTCCAAGTAATATTCGGCATGCTAATTACATTGCCGGTTGCCAAATTGCATTATTTCTTATAGTTTCCGAGATATGGACTATCGATAATTTACACCTTAGGCTCTGCTTCTAACTTGGGCCCAAATTGTAAAATGGTCTTATCTATTGGCGATTTCGTTCCAATTCACATTCCAAGTAATATTCGGCATGCTAATTACATTGCCGGTTGCCAAATTGCATTATCTCTTATAGTTTCCGAGATATGGACTATCGATAATTTACACCTTAGGCTCTGCTTCTAACTTGGGCCCAAATTGTAAAATGGTCTTATCTATTGGCGATTTCGTTCCAATTCACATTCCAAGTAATATTCGGCATGCTAATTACATTGCCGGTTGCCAAATTGCATTATCTCTTATAGTTTCCGAGATATGGACTATCGATAATTTACTCCTTAGGCTCTGCTTCTAACTTGGGCCCAAATTGTAAAATGGTCTTATCTATTGGCGATTTCGTTCCAATTCACACTCCAAGTAATATTCGGCATGCTAATTACATTGCCGGTTGCCAAATTGCATTATCTCTTATAGTTTCCGAGATATGGACTATCGATAATTTACACCTTAGGCTCTGCTTCTAACTTGGGCCCAAATTGTAAAATGGTCTTATCTATTGGCGATTTCGTTCCAATTCACACTCCAAGTAATATTCGGCATGCTAATTACATTGCCGGTTGCGAAATTGCATTATCTCTTATAGTTTCCGAGATATGGACTATCAATAATTTACAGCTTAGGCTCTGCTTCTAACTTGGGCCCAAATTGTAAAATGGTCTTATCTATTGGCGATTTCGTTCCAATTCACATTCCAAGTAATATTCGGCATGCTAATTACATTGCCGGTTGCCAAATTGCATTATCTCTTATAGTTTCCGAGATATGGACTATCGATAATTTACACCTTAGGCTCTGCTTCTAACTTGGGCCCAAATTGTAAAATCGTCTTATCTATTGGCGATTTCGTTCCAATTCACATTCCAAGTAATATTCGGCATGCTAATTACATTGCCGGTTGCCAAATTGCATTATCTCTTATAGTTTCCGAGATATGGACTATCGATAATTTACACCTTAGGCTCTGCTTCTAACTTGGGCCCAAATTGTAAAATGGTCTTATCTATTGGCGATTTCGTTCCAATTCACATTCCAAGTAACATTCGGCATGCTAATTGCATTGCCGGTTGCCAAATTGCATTATCTCTTATAGTTTCCGAGATATGGACTATCGATTATTTTTAACCTTAGGCTCTGCTTCTAACTTGGGCCCAAACTGTAAAATGGTCTTATCTATTGGCGATTTCGTTCCAATTCACATTCCAAATAATATTCGGCATGCTAATTACATTGCCGGTTGCCAAATTGCATTATCTCTTATAGTTTCCGAGATATGGACTATCGATAATTTACACCTTAGGCTCTGCTTCTAACTTGGGCCCAAATTGTAAAATGGTCTTATCTATTGGCGATTTCGTCCCAATTCACATTCCAAGTGATATTCGGCATGCTAATTACATTGCCGGTTGCGAAATTGTATTATCTCTTATAGTTTCCGAGATATGGACTATCAATAATTTACACCTTAGGCTCTGCTTCTAACTTGGGCCCAAATTGTAAAATGGTCTTATCTATTGGCGATTTTGTTCCAATTCACATTCCAAGTAATATTCGGCATGCTAATTACATTGCCGGTTGCCAAATTGCATTATCTCTTATAGTTTCCGAGATATGGACTATCGATAATTTACACCTTAGGCTCTGCTTCTAACTTGGGCCCAAATTGTAAAATATTCTTATCTATTGGCGATTTCGTTGCAATTCACAATCCAAGTAATATTCGGCATGCTAATTACATTGCCGGTTGCCAAATTGCATTATCTCTTATAGTTTCCGAGATATGGACTATCGATATTTACACCTTAGGCTCTGCTTCTAACTTGGGCCCAAATTGTAAAATGGTCTTATCTATTGGCGATTTCGTTCCAATTCACATTCCAAGTAATATTCGGCATGCTAATTACATTGCCGGTTGCCAAATTGCATTATCTCTTATAGTTTCCGAGATAGGGACTATCGATTATTTACACCTTAGGCTCTGCTTCTAACTTGGGCCCAAATTGTAAAATATTCTTATCTATTGGCGATTTCGTTCCAATTCACATTCCAAGTAATATTCTTCATGCTAATTACATTGCCGGTTGCCAAATTGCATTATCTCTTATAGTTTCCGAGATATGGACTATCGATAATTTACGCCTTAGGCTCTGCTTCTAACTTGGGCCCAAATTGTAAAATGGTCTTACCTATTGGCGATTTCGTTCCAATTCACACTCCAAGTAATATTCGGCATGCTAATTACATTGCCGGTTTCGAAATTGCATTATCTCTTATAGTTTCCGAGATATGGACTATCGATAATTTACACCTTAGGCTCTGCTTCTAACTTGTTATCAAATTGTAAAATGGTCTTATCTATTGGCGATTTCGTTCCAATTCACATTCCAAGTAATATTCGGCATGCTAATTACATTGCCGGTTGCCAAATTGCATTATTTCTTATAGTTTCCGAGATATGGACTATCGATAATTTACACCTTAGGCTCTGCTTCTAACTTGGGCCCAAATTGTAAAATGGTCTTATCTATTGGCGATTTCGTTCCAATTCACATTCCAAGTAATATTCGGCATGCTAATTACATTGCCGGTTGCCAAATTGCATTATCTCTTATAGTTTCCGAGATATGGACTATCGATAATTTACACCTTAGGCTCTGCTTCTAACTTGGGCCCAAATTGTAAAATGGTCTTATCTATTGGCGATTTCGTTCCAATTCACATTCCAAGTAATATTCGGCATGCTAATTACATTGCCGGTTGCCAAATTGCATTATCTCTTATAGTTTCCGAGATATGGACTATCGATAATTTACTCCTTAGGCTCTGCTTCTAACTTGGGCCCAAATTGTAAAATGGTCTTATCTATTGGCGATTTCGTTCCAATTCACACTCCAAGTAATATTCGGCATGCTAATTACATTGCCGGTTGCCAAATTGCATTATCTCTTATAGTTTCCGAGATATGGACTATCGATAATTTACACCTTAGGCTCTGCTTCTAACTTGGGCCCAAATTGTAAAATGGTCTTATCTATTGGCGATTTCGTTCCAATTCACACTCCAAGTAATATTCGGCATGCTAATTACATTGCCGGTTGCGAAATTGCATTATCTCTTATAGTTTCCGAGATATGGACTATCAATAATTTACAGCTTAGGCTCTGCTTCTAACTTGGGCCCAAATTGTAAAATGGTCTTATCTATTGGCGATTTCGTTCCAATTCACATTCCAAGTAATATTCGGCATGCTAATTACATTGCCGGTTGCCAAATTGCATTATCTCTTATAGTTTCCGAGATATGGACTATCGATAATTTACACCTTAGGCTCTGCTTCTAACTTGGGCCCAAATTGTAAAATCGTCTTATCTATTGGCGATTTCGTTCCAATTCACATTCCAAGTAATATTCGGCATGCTAATTACATTGCCGGTTGCCAAATTGCATTATCTCTTATAGTTTCCGAGATATGGACTATCGATAATTTACACCTTAGGCTCTGCTTCTAACTTGGGCCCAAATTGTAAAATGGTCTTATCTATTGGCGATTTCGTTCCAATTCACATTCCAAGTAATATTCGGCATGCTAATTACATTGCCGGTTGCCAAATTGAATTATCTCTTATAGTTTCCGAGATATGGACTATCGATAATTTACACCTTAGGCTCTGCTTCTAACTTGGGCCCAAATTGTAAAATGGTCTTATCTATTGGCGATTTCGTTCCAATTCACTTTCCAAGTAACATTCGGCATGCTAATTACATTGCCGGTTGCCAAATTGCATTATCTCTTATAGTTTCCGAGATATGGACTATCGATTATTTTTAACCTTAGGCTCTGCTTAAAACTTGGGCCCAAACTGTAAAATGGTCTTATCTATTGGCGATTTCGTTCCAATTCACATTCCAAGTAATATTCGGCATGCTAATTACATTGCCGGTTGCCAAATTGCATTATCTCTTATAGTTTCCGAGATATGGACTATCGATAATTTACACCTTAGGCTCTGCTTCTAACTTGGGCCCAAATTGTAAAATTGTCTTATCTATTGGCGATTTCGTTCCAATTCACATTCCAAGTAACATTCGGCATGCTAATTGCATTGCCGGTTGCCAAATTGCATTATCTCTTATAGTTTCCGAGATATGGACTATCGATTATTTTTAACCTTAGGCTCTGCTTCTAACTTGGGCCCAAACTGTAAAATGGTCTTATCTATTGGCGATTTCGTTCCAATTCACATTCCAAATAATATTCGGCATGCTAATTACATTGCCGGTTGCCAAATTGCATTATCTCTTATAGTTTCCGAGATATGGACTATCGATAATTTACACCTTAGGCTCTGCTTGTAACTTGGGCCCAAATTGTAAAATGGTCTTATCTATTGGCGATTTCGTTTCAATTCACATTCCAAGTAATATTCGGCATGCTAATTACATTGCCGGTTGCCAAATTGCATTATCTCTTATAGTTTCCGAGATATGGACTATCGATAATTTACACCTAAGGCTCTGCTTCTAACTTGGGCCCAAATTGTAAAATGGCCTTATCTATTGGCGATTTCGTCCCAATTCACATTCCAAGTAATATTCGGCATGCTAATTACATTGCCGGTTGCGAAATTGCATTATCTCTTATAGTTTCAGAGATATGGACTATCGATAATTTACACCTTAGACTCTGCTTCTAACTTGGGCCCAAATTGTAAAATGGTCTTACCAATTGGCGATTTCGTTCCAATTCACATTCCAAGTAATATTCGGCATGCTAATTACATTGCCGGTTGCCAAATTGCATTATCTCTTATAGTTTCCGAGATATGGACTATCGATAAATTACACCTTAGGCTCTGCTTCTAACTTGGGCCCAAATTGTAAAATGGTCTTATCTATTGGCGATTTCGTTCCAATTCACATTCCAAGTAATATTCGGCATGCTAATTACATTGCCGGTTGCCAAATTGCATTATCTCTTATAGTTTCCGAGATATGGACTATCGATAATTTACACCTTAGGCTCTGCTTCTAACTTGGGCCCAAATTGTAAAATGGTCTTATCTATTGGCGATTTCGTTCCAATTCACATTCCAAGTAATATTCGGCATGCTAATTACATTACCGGTTGCCAAATTGCATTATCTCTTATAATTTCCGAGATATGGACTATCGATAATTTACACCTTAAGCTCTGCTTCTAACTTGGGCCCAAATTGTAAAATGGTCTTTTCTATTGGCGATTTCGTTCCAATTCACATTCCAAGTAATATTCGGCATGCTAATTACATTGCCGGTTGCCAAATTGCATTATCTCTTATAGTTTCCGAGATATGGACTATCGATAATTTACACCTTAGGCTCTGCTTCTAACTTGGGCCCAAATTGTAAAATGGTCTTATCTATTGGCGATTTCGTTCCAATTCACATTCCAAGTAATATTCGGCATGCTAACTACATTGCCGGTTGCCAAATTGCATTATTTCTTATAGTTTCCGAGATATGGACTATCGATAATTTACACCTTAGGCTCTGCTTCTAACTTGGGCCCAAATTGTAAAATGGTCTTATCTATTGGCGATTTCGTTCCAATTCACACTCCAAGTAATATTCGGCATGCTAATTACATTGCCGGTTGCGAAATTGCATTATCTCTTATAGTTTCCGAGATATGGACTATCGATAATTTACACCTTAGGCTCTGCTTCTAACTTGGGCCCAAATTGTAAAATGGTCTTATCTATTGGCGATTTCGTTCCAATTCACATTCCAAGTAATATTCGGCATGCTAATTACATTGCCGGTTGCCAAATTGCATTATCTCTTATAGTTTCCGAGATATGGACTATCGATAATTTACACCTTAGGCTCTGCTTCTAACTTGGGCCCAAATTGTAAAATGGTCTTATCTATTGGCGATTTCGTTCCAATTCACACTCCAAGTAATATTCGGCATGCTAATTACATTGCCGGTTGCGAAATTGCATTATCTCTTATAGTTTCCGAGATATGGACTATCAATAATTTACACCTTAGGCTCTGCTTCTAACTTGGGCCCAAATTGTAAAATGGTCTTATCTATTGGCGATTTTGTTCCAATTCACATTCCAAGTAATATTCGGCATGCTAATTACATTGCCGGTTGCCAAATTGCATTATCTCTTATAGTTTCCGAGATATGGACTATCGATAATTTACACCTTAGGCTCTGCTTCTAACTTGGGCCCAAATTGTAAAATGGTCTTATCTATTGGCGATTTCGTTGCAATTCACATTCCAAGTAATATTCGGCATGCTAATTACATTGCCGGTTGCCAAATTGCATTATCTCTTATAGTTTCCGAGATATGGACTATCGATAATTTACACCTTAGGCTCTGCTTCTAACTTGGGCCCAAATTGTAAAATGGTCTTATCTATTGGCGATTTCATTCCAATTCACATTCCAAGTAATATTCGGCATGCTAATTACATTGCCGGTTGCCAAATTGCATTATCTCTTATAGTTTCCGAGATAGGGACTATCGATAATTTACACCTTAGGCTCTGCTTCTAACTTGGGCCCAAATTGTAAAATGGTCTTATCTATTGGCGATTTCGTTCCAATTCACATTCCAAGTAATATTCGGCATGCTAATTACATTGCCGGTTGTAAAATTGCATTATCTCTTATAGTTTCCGAGATATGGACTATCGATAATTTACACCTTAGGCTCTGCTTCTAACTTGGGCCCAAATTGTAAAATGGTCTTATCTATTGGCGATTTCGTTCCAATTCACATTCCAAGTAATATTAGGTTCGTCCATCGATCGATGCTAATTACATTGCCGGTTGCCAAATTGCATTATCTCTTATAGTTTCCGAGATATGGACTATCGATAATTTACACCTTAGGCTCTGCTTCTAACTTGGGCCCAAATTGTAAAATCGTCTTATCTATTGGCGATTTCGTTCCAATTCACATTCCAAGTAATATTCGGCATGCTAATTACATTGCCGGTTGCCAAATTGCATTATCTCTTATAGTTTCCGAGATATGGACTATCGATAATTTACACCTTAGGCTCTGCTTCTAACTTGGGCCCAAATTGTAAAATGGTCTTATCTATTGGCGATTTCGTTCCAATTCACATTCCAAGTAATATTCGGCATGCTAATTACATTGCCGGTTGCCAAATTGAATTATCTCTTATAGTTTCCGAGATATGGACTATCGATAATTTACACCTTAGGCTCTGCTTCTAACTTGGGCCCAAATTGTAAAATGGTCTTATCTATTGGCGATTTCGTTCCAATTCACATTCCAAGTAACATTCGGCATGCTAATTACATTGCCGGTTGCCATATTGCATTATCTCTTATAGTTTCCGAGATATGGACTATCGATTATTTTTAACCTTAGGCTCTGCTTCCAACTTGGGCCCAAACTGTAAAATGGTCTTATCTATTGGCGATTTCGTTCCAATTCACATTCCAAGTAATATTCGGCATGCTAATTACATTGCCGGTTGCCAAATTGCATTATCTCTTATAGTTTCCGAGATATGGACTATCGATAATTTACACCTTAGGCTCTGCTTCTAACTTGGGCCCAAATTGTAAAATGGTCTTATCTATTGGCGATTTCGTTCCAATTCACATTCCAAGTAACATTCGGCATGCTAATTACATTGCCGGTTGCCAAATTGCATTATCTCTTATAGTTTCCGAGATATGGACTATCGATTATTTTTAACCTTAGGCTCTGCTTCTAACTTGGGCCCAAACTGTAAAATGGTCTTATCTATTGGCGATTTCGTTCCAATTCACATTCCAAGTAATATTCGGCATGCTAATTACATTGCCGGTTGCCAAATTGCATTATCTCTTATAGTTTCCGAGATATGGACTATCGATAACTTACACCTTAGGCTCTGCTTCTAACTTGGGCCCAAATTGTAAAATGGTCTTATCTATTGGCGATTTCGTTTCAATTCACATTCCAAGTAATATTCGGCATGCTAATTACATTGCCGGTTGCCAAATTGCATTATCTCTTATAGTTTCCGAGATATGGACTATCGATAATTTACACCTTAGGCTCTGCTTCTAACTTGGGCCCAAATTGTAAAATGGCCTTATCTATTGGCGATTTCGTCCCAATTCACATTCCAAGTAATATTCGGCATGCTAATTACATTGCCGGTTGCGAAATTGCATTATCTCTTATAGTTTCAGAGATATGGACTATCGATAATTTACACCTTAGACTCTGCTTCTAACTTGGGCCCAAATTGTAAAATGGTCTTACCAATTGGCGATTTCGTTCCAATTCACATTCCAAGTAATATTCGGCATGCTAATTACATTGCCGGTTGCCAAATTGCATTATCTCTTATAGTTTCCGAGATATGGACTATCGATAATTTACACCTTAGGCTCTGCTTCTAACTTGGGCCCAAATTGTAAAATGGTCTTATCTATTGGCGATTTCGTTCCAATTCACATTCCAAGTAATATTCGGCATGCTAATTACATTGCCGGTTGCCAAATTGCATTATCTCTTATAGTTTCCGGGATATGGACTATCGATAATTTACACCTTAGGCTCTGCTTCTAACTTGGGCCCAAATTGTAAAATGGTCTTATCTATTGGCGATTTCGTTCCAATTCACATTCCAAGTAATATTCGGCATGCTAATTACATTGCCGGTTGCCAAATTGCATTATCTCTTATAGTTTCCGAGATATGGACTATCGATAATTTACACCTTAGGCTCTGCTTCTAACTTGGGCCCAAATTGTAAAATGGTCTTGTCTATTGGCGATTTCGTTCCAATTCACATTCCAAGTAATATTCGGCATGCTAATTACATTGCCGGTTGCCAAATTGCATTATCTCTTATAGTTTCCGAGATATGGACTATCGATAATTTACACCTTAGGCTCTGCTTCTAACTTGGGCCCAAATTGTAAAATGGTCTTATCTATTGGCGATTTCGTTCCAATTCACACTCCAAGTAATATTCGGCATGCTAATTACATTGCCGGTTGCGAAATTGCATTATCTCTTATAGTTTCCGAGATATGGACTATCAATAATTTACACCTTAGGCTCTGCTTCTAACTTTTGCCCAAATTGTAAAATGGTCTTATCTATTGGCGATTTTGTTCCAATTCACATTCCAAGTAATATTCGGCATGCTAATTACATTGCCGGTTGCCAAATTGCATTATCTCTTATAGTTTCCGAGATATGGACTATCGATAATTTACACCTTAGGCTCTGCTTCTAACTTGGGCCCAAATTGTAAAATGGTCTTATCTATTGGCGATTTCGTTGCAATTCACATTCCAAGTAATATTCGGTATGCTAATTACATTGCCGGTTGCCAAATTGCATTATCTCTTATAGTTTCCGAGATAGGGACTATCGATAATTTACACCTTAGGCTCTGCTTCTAACTTGGGCCCAAATTGTAAAATATTCTTATCTATTGGCGATTTCGTTCCAATTCACATTCCAAGTAATATTCGGCATGCTAATTACATTGCCGGTTGCCAAATTGCATTATCTCTTATAGTTTCCGAGATATGGACTATCGATAATTTACACCTTAGGCTCTGCTTCTAACTTGGGCCCAAATTGTAAAATGGTCTTACCTATTGGCGATTTCGTTCCAATTCACACTCCAAGTAATATTCGGCATGCTAATTACATTGCCGGTTGCCATATTGCATTATCTCTTATAGTTTCCGAGATATGGACTATCGATTATTTTTAACCTTAGGCTCTGCTTCCAACTTGGGCCCAAACTGTAAAATGGTCTTATCTATTGGCGATTTCGTTCCAATTCACATTCCAAGTAATATTCGGCATGCTAATTACATTGCCGGTTGCCAAATTGCATTATCTCTTATAGTTTCCGAGATATGGACTATCGATAATTTACACCTTAGGCTCTGCTTCTAACTTGGGCCCAAATTGTAAAATGGTCTTATCTATTGGCGATTTCGTTCCAATTCACATTCCAAGTAACATTCGGCATGCTAATTACATTGCCGGTTGCCAAATTGCATTATCTCTTATAGTTTCCGAGATATGGACTATCGATTATTTTTAACCTTAGGCTCTGCTTCTAACTTGGGCCCAAACTGTAAAATGGTCTTATCTATTGGCGATTTCGTTCCAATTCACATTCCAAGTAATATTCGGCATGCTAATTACATTGCCGGTTGCCAAATTGCATTATCTCTTATAGTTTCCGAGATATGGACTATCGATAACTTACACCTTAGGCTCTGCTTCTAACTTGGGCCCAAATTGTAAAATGGTCTTATCTATTGGCGATTTCGTTTCAATTCACATTCCAAGTAATATTCGGCATGCTAATTACATTGCCGGTTGCCAAATTGCATTATCTCTTATAGTTTCCGAGATATGGACTATCGATAATTTACACCTTAGGCTCTGCTTCTAACTTGGGCCCAAATTGTAAAATGGCCTTATCTATTGGCGATTTCGTCCCAATTCACATTCCAAGTAATATTCGGCATGCTAATTACATTGCTGGTTGCGAAATTGCATTATCTCTTATAGTTTCAGAGATATGGACTATCGATAATTTACACCTTAGACTCTGCTTCTAACTTGGGCCCAAATTGTAAAATGGTCTTACCAATTGGCGATTTCGTTCCAATTCACATTCCAAGTAATATTCGGCATGCTAATTACATTGCCGGTTGCCAAATTGCATTATCTCTTATAGTTTCCGAGATATGGACTATCGATAATTTACACCTTAGGCTCTGCTTCTAACTTGGGCCCAAATTGTAAAATGGTCTTATCTATTGGCGATTTCGTTCCAATTCACATTCCAAGTAATATTCGGCATGCTAATTACATTGCCGGTTGCCAAATTGCATTATCTCTTATAGTTTCCGGGATATGGACTATCGATAATTTACACCTTAGGCTCTGCTTCTAACTTGGGCCCAAATTGTAAAATGGTCTTATCTATTGGCGATTTCGTTCCAATTCACATTCCAAGTAATATTCGGCATGCTAATTACATTGCCGGTTGCCAAATTGCATTATCTCTTATAGTTTCCGAGATATGGACTATCGATAATTTACACCTTAGGCTCTGCTTCTAACTTGGGCCCAAATTGTAAAATGGTCTTGTCTATTGGCGATTTCGTTCCAATTCACATTCCAAGTAATATTCGGCATGCTAATTACATTGCCGGTTGCCAAATTGCATTATCTCTTATAGTTTCCGAGATATGGACTATCGATAATTTACACCTTAGGCTCTGCTTCTAACTTGGGCCCAAATTGTAAAATGGTCTTATCTATTGGCGATTTCGTTCCAATTCACACTCCAAGTAATATTCGGCATGCTAATTACATTGCCGGTTGCGAAATTGCATTATCTCTTATAGTTTCCGAGATATGGACTATCAATAATTTACACCTTAGGCTCTGCTTCTAACTTTTGCCCAAATTGTAAAATGGTCTTATCTATTGGCGATTTTGTTCCAATTCACATTCCAAGTAATATTCGGCATGCTAATTACATTGCCGGTTGCCAAATTGCATTATCTCTTATAGTTTCCGAGATATGGACTATCGATAATTTACACCTTAGGCTCTGCTTCTAACTTGGGCCCAAATTGTAAAATGGTCTTATCTATTGGCGATTTCGTTGCAATTCACATTCCAAGTAATATTCGGTATGCTAATTACATTGCCGGGTGCCAAATTGCATTATCTCTTATAGTTTCCGAGATAGGGACTATCGATAATTTACACCTTAGGCTCTGCTTCTAACTTGGGCCCAAATTGTAAAATATTCTTATCTATTGGCGATTTCGTTCCAATTCACATTCCAAGTAATATTCGGCATGCTAATTACATTGCCGGTTGCCAAATTGCATTATCTCTTATAGTTTCCGAGATATGGACTATCGATAATTTACACCTTAGGCTCTGCTTCTAACTTGGGCCCAAATTGTAAAATGGTCTTACCTATTGGCGATTTCGTTCCAATTCACACTCCAAGTAATATTCGGCATGCTAATTACATTGCCGGTTGCGAAATTGCATTATCTCTTATAGTTTCCGAGATATGGACTATCGATAATTTACACCTTAGGCTCTGCTTCTAACTTGGGCCCAAATTGTAAAATGGTCTTATCTATTGGCGATTTCGTTCCAATTCACATTCCAAGTAATATTCGGCATGCTAATTACATTGCCGGTTGTAAAATTGCATTATCTCTTATAGTTTCCGATATATGGACTATCGATAATTTACAAATTAGGCTCTGCTTCTAACTTGGGCCCAAATTGTAAAATGGTCTTATCTATTGGCGATTTCGTTCCAATTCACATTCCAAGTAATATTCGGCATGCTAATTACATTGCCGGTTGCCAAATTGCATTATCTCTTATAGTTTCCGAGATATGGACTATCGATAATTTACACCTTAGGCTCTGCTTCTAACTTGGGCCCAAATTGTAAAATGGTCTTATCTA
This sequence comes from Rhynchophorus ferrugineus, assembly GCF_030347505.1. NCBI lineage: Eukaryota > Metazoa > Arthropoda > Insecta > Coleoptera > Curculionidae > Rhynchophorus > Rhynchophorus ferrugineus. The sequence continues at coordinate 194,891 of NW_027472861.1, forward strand.
TTGGCGATTTCGTTCCAATTCACATTCCAAGTAATATTCGGCATGCTAATTACATTGCCGGTTGCCAAATTGCATTATCTCTTATAGTTTACGAGATATGGACTATCGATAATTTACACCTTAGGCTCTGCTTCTAACTTGGGCCCAAATTGTAAAATGGTCTTATCTATTGGCGATTTCGTTCCAATTCACACTCCAAGTAATATTCGGCATGCTAATTACATTGCCGGTTGCGAAATTGCATTATCACTTATAGTTTCCGAGATATGGACTATCAATAATTTACACCTTAGGCTCTGCTTCTAACTTGGGCCCAAATTGTAAAATGGTCTTATCTATTGGCGATTTCGTTCCAATTCACTTTCCAAGTAATATTCGGCATGCTAATTACATTGCCGGTTGCCAAATTGCATTATCTCTTATAGTTTAGGAGATATGGACTATCTATAATTTACACCTTAGGCTCTGCTTCTAACTTGGGCCCAAATTGTAAAATGGTCTTATCTATTGGCGATTTCGTTCCAATTCACACTCCAAGTAATATTCGGCATGCTAATTACATTGCCGGTTGCGAAATTGCATTATCACTTATAGTTTCCGAGATATGGACTATCAATAATTTACACCTTAGGCTCTGCTTCTAACTTGGGCCCAAATTGTAAAATGGTCTTATCTATTGGCGATTTCGTTCCAATTCACATTCCAAGTAATATTCGGCATGCTAATTACATTGCCGGTTGCCAAATTGCATTATCTCTTATAGTTTAGGAGATATGGACTATCGATAATTTACACCTTAGGCTCTGCTTCTAACTTGGGCCCAAATTGTAAAATGGTCTTATCTATTGGCGATTTCGTTCCAATTCACATTCCAAGTAATATTCGGCATGCTAATTACATTGCCGGTTGCCAAATTGCATTATCTCTTATAGTTTCCGAGATATGGACTATCGATAATTTACACCTTAGGCTCTGCTTCTAACTTGGGCCCAAATTGTAAAATGGTCTTATCTATTGGCGATTTCGTTCCAATTCACATTCCAAGTAATATTCGGCATGCTAATTACATTGCTGGTTGCCAAATTGAATTATATCTTTTAGTTTCCGAGATATGGACTATCGATAATTTACACCTTAGGCTCTGCTTCTAACTTGGGCCCAAATTGTAAAATGGTCTTATCTATTGGCGATTTCGTTCCAATTCACATTCCAAGTAATATTCGGCATGCTAATTACATTGCCGGTTGCCAAATTGCATTATCTCTTATAGTTTCCGAGATATGGACTATCGATAATTTACACCTTAGGCTCTGCTTCTAACTTGGGCCCAAATTGTAAAATGGTCTTATCTATTGGCGATTTCGTTCCAATTCACATTCCAAGTAATATTCGGCATGCTAATTACATTGCCGGTTGCCAAATTGCATTATCTCTTATAGTTTCCGAGATATGGACTATCGATAATTTACACCTTAGGCTCTGCTTCTAACTTGGGCCCAAATTGTAAAATGGTCTTATCTATTGGCGATTTCGTTCCAATTCACATTCCAAGTAATATTCGGCATGCTAATTACATTGCCGGTTGCCAAATTGCATTATCTCTTATAGTTTCCGAGATATGGACTATCGATAATTTACACCTTAGGCTCTGCTTCTAACTTGGGCCCAAATTGTAAAATGGTCTTATCTATTGGCGATTTCGTTCCAATTCACATTCCAAGTAATATTCGGCATACTAATTACATTGCCGGTTGCCAAATTGCATTATCTCTTATAGTATCCGAGATATGGACTATCGATAATTTACACCTTAGGCTCTGCTTCTAACTTGGGCCCAAATTGTAAAATGGTCTTATCTATTGGCGATTTCGTCCCAATTCACATTCCAAGTGATATTCGGCATGCTAATTACATTGCCGGTTGCGAAATTGCATTATCTCTTATAGTTTCCGAGATATGGACTATCAATAATTTACACCTTAGGCTCTGCTTCTAACTTGGGCCCAAATTGTAAAATGGTCTTATCTATTGGCGATTTCGTTCCAATTCACATTCCAAGTAATATTCGGCATGCTAATTACATTGCCGGTTGCCAAATTGCATTATCTCTTATAGTTTCCGAGATATGGACTATCGATAATTTACACCTTAGGCTCTGCTTCTAACTTGGGCCCAAATTGTAAAATGGTCTTATCTATTGGCGATTTCGTTCCAATTCACATTCCAAGTAATATTCGGCATGCTAATTACATTGCCGGTTGCCAAATTGCATTATCTCTTATAGTTTTCGAGATATGGACTATCTATAATTTACACCTTAGGCTCTGCTTCTAACTTGGGCCCAAATTGTAAAATGGTCTTATCTATTGGCGATTTCGTTTCAATTCACATTCCAAGTAATATTCGGCATGCTAATTACATTGCCGGTTGCCAAATTGCATTATCTCTTATAGTTTCCGAGATATGGACTATCGATAATTTACACCTTAGGCTCTGCTTCTAACTTGGGCCCAAATTGTAAAATGGCCTTATCTATTGGCGATTTCGTCCCAATTCACATTCCAAGTAATATTCGGCATGCTAATTACATTGCCGGTTGCGAAATTGCATTATCTCTTATAGTTTCAGAGATATGGACTATCGATAATTTAGACCTTAGACTCTGCTTCTAACTTGGGCCCAAATTGTAAAATGGTCTTACCTATTGGCGATTTCGTTCCAATTCACATTCCAAGTAATATTCGGCATGCTAATTACATTGCCGGTTGCCAAATTGCATTATCTCTTATAGTTTCCGAGATATGGACTATCGATAATTTACACCTTAGGCTCTGCTTCTAACTTGGGCCCAAATTGTAAAATGGTCTTATCTATTGGCGATTTCGTTCCAATTCACATTCCAAGTAATATTCGGCATGCTAATTAAATTGCCGGTTGCCAAATTGCATTATCTCTTATAGTTTCCGAGATATGGACTATCGATAATTTACACCTTAGGCTCTGCTTCTAACTTGGGCCCAAATTGTAAAATGGTCTTATCTATTGGCGATTTCGTTCCAATTCACATTCCAAGTAATATTCGGCATGCTAATTACATTGCCGGTTGCCAAATTGCATTATCTCTTATAGTTTCCGAGATATGGACTATCGATAATTTACACCTTAGGCTCTGCTTCTAACTTGGGCCCAAATTGTAAAATGGTCTTATCTATTGGCGATTTCGTTCCAATTCACATTCCAAGTAATATTCGGCATGCTAATTACATTGCCGGTTGCCAAATTGCATTATCTCTTATAGTTTCCGAGATATGGACTATCGATAATTTACACCTTAGGCTCTGCTTCTAACTTGGGCCCAAATTGTAAAATGGTCTTATCTATTGGCGATTTCGTTCCAATTCACATTCCAAGTAATATTCGGCATGCTAATTACATTGCCGGTTGCCAAATTGCATTATCTCTTATAGTTTTCGAGATATGGACTATCTATAATTTACACCTTAGGCTCTGCTTCTAACTTGGGCCCAAATTGTAAAATGGTCTTATCTATTGGCGATTTCGTTTCAATTCACATTCCAAGTAATATTCGGCATGCTAATTACATTGCCGGTTGCCAAATTGCATTATCTCTTATAGTTTCCGAGATATGGACTATCGATAATTTACACCTTAGGCTCTGCTTCTAACTTGGGCCCAAATTGTAAAATGGCCTTATCTATTGGCGATTTCGTCCCAATTCACATTCCAAGTAATATTCGGCATGCTAATTACATTGCCGGTTGCGAAATTGCATTATCTCTTATAGTTTCAGAGATATGGACTATCGATAATTTAGACCTTAGACTCTGCTTCTAACTTGGGCCCAAATTGTAAAATGGTCTTACCTATTGGCGATTTCGTTCCAATTCACATTCCAAGTAATATTCGGCATGCTAATTACATTGCCGGTTGCCAAATTGCATTATCTCTTATAGTTTCCGAGATATGGACTATCGATAATTTACACCTTAGGCTCTGCTTCTAACTTGGGCCCAAATTGTAAAATGGTCTTATCTATTGGCGATTTCGTTCCAATTCACATTCCAAGTAATATTCGGCATGCTAATTAAATTGCCGGTTGCCAAATTGCATTATCTCTTATAGTTTCCGAGATATGGACTATCGATAATTTACACCTTAGGCTCTGCTTCTAACTTGGGCCCAAATTGTAAAATGGTCTTATCTATTGGCGATTTCGTTCCAATTCACATTCCAAGTAATATTCGGCATGCTAATTACATTGCCGGTTGCCAAATTGCATTATCTCTTATAGTTTCCGAGATATGGACTATCGATAATTTACACCTTAGGCTCTGCTTCTAACTTGGGCCCAAATTGTAAAATGGTCTTATCTATTGGCGATTTCGTTCCAATTCACATTCCAAGTAATATTCGGCATGCTAATTACATTGCCGGTTGCCAAATTGCATTATCTCTTATAGTTTCCGAGATATGGACTATCGATAATTTACACCTTAGGCTCTGCTTCTAACTTGGGCCCAAATTGTAAAATGGTCTTATCTATTGGCGATTTCGTTCCAATTCACATTCCAAGTAATATTCGGCATACTAATTACATTGCCGGTTGCCAAATTGCATTATCTCTTATAGTTTCCGAGATATGGACTATCGATAATTTACACCTTAGGCTCTGCTTCTAACTTGGGCCCAAATTGTAAAATGGTCTTATCTATTGGCGATTTCGTCCCAATTCACATTCCAAGTGATATTCGGCATGCTAATTACATTGCCGGTTGCGAAATTGCATTATCTCTTATAGTTTCCGAGATATGGACTATCAATAATTTACACCTTAGGCTCTGCTTCTAACTTGGGCCCAAATTGTAAAATGGTCTTATCTATTGGCGATTTCGTTCCAATTCACATTCCAAGTAATATTCGGCATGCTAATTACATTACCGGTTGCCAAATTGCATTATCTCTTATAGTTTCCGAGATATGGACTATCGATAATTTACACCTTAGGCTCTGCTTCTAACTTGGGCCCAAATTGTAAAATGGTCTTATCTATTGGCGATTTCGTTCCAATTCACATTCCAAGTAATATTCGGCATGCTAATTACATTGCCGGTTGCCAAATTGCATTATCTCTTATAGTTTCCGAGATATGGACTATCTATAATTTACACCTTAGGCTCTGCTTCTAACTTGGGCCCAAATTGTAAAATGGTCTTATCTATTGGCGATTTCGTTCCAATTCACATTCCAAGTAATATTCGGCATGCTAATTACATTGCCGGTTGCCAAATTGAATTATCTCTTATAGTTTCCGAGATATGGACTATCGATAATTTACACCTTAGGCTCTGCTTCTAACTTGGGCCCAAATTGTAAAATGGTCTTATCTATTGGCGATTTCGTTCCAATTCACATTCCGAGTAATATTCGGCATGCTAATTACATTGCCGGTTGCCAAATTGCATTATCTCTTATAGTTTCCGAGATATGGACTATCGATAATTTACACCTTAGGCTCTGCTTCTAACTTGGGCCCAAATTGTAAAATGGTCTTACCTATTGGCGATTTCGTTCCAATTCACACTCCAAGTAATATTCGGCATGCTAATTACATTGCCGGTTGCGAAATTGCATTATCTCTTATAGTTTCCGAGATATGGACTATCAATAATTTACACCTTAGGCTCTGCTTCTAACTTGGGCCCAAATTGTAAAATGGTCTTATCTATTGGCGATTTCGTTCCAATTCACATTCCAAGTAATATTCGGCATGCTAATTACATTGCCGGTTGCCAAATTGCATTATCTCTTATAGTTTCCGAGATATGGACTATCGATAATTTACACCTTAGGCTCTGCTTCTAACTTGGGCCCAAATTGTAAAATGGTCTTATCTATTGGCGATTTCGTTCCAATTCACATTCCAAGTAATATTCGGCATGCTAATTACATTGCCGGTTGCCAAATTGCATTATCTCTTTTAGTTTCCGAGATATGGACTATCGATAATTTACACCTTAGGCTCTGCTTCTAACTTGGGACCAAATTGTAAAATGGTCTTATCTATTGGCGATTTCGTCCCAATTCACATTCCAAGTGATATTCGGCATGCTAATTACATTGCCGGTTGCGAAATTGCATTATCTCTTATAGTTTCCGAGATATGGACTATCAATAATTTACACCTTAGGCTCTGCTACTAACTTGGGCCCAAATTGTAAAATGGTCTTATCTATTGGCGATTTCGTTCCAATTCACATTCCAAGTAATATTCGGCATGCTAATTATATTGCCGGTTGCCAAATTGCATTATCTCTTATAGTTTCCGAGATATGGACTATCGATAATTTACACCTTAGGCTCTGCTTCTAACTTGGGCCCAAATTGTAAAATGGTCTTATCTATTGGCGATTTCGTTCCAATTCACATTCCAAGTAATATTCGGCATGCTAATTACATTGCCGGTTGCCAAATTGCATTATCTCTTATAGTTTCCGAGATATGGACTATCGATAATTTACACCTTAGGCTCTGCTTCTAACTTGGGCCCAAATTGTAAAATGGTCTTATCTATTGGCGATTTCGTTCCAATTCACATTCCAAGTTATATTCGGCATGCTAATTACATTGCCGGTTGCCAAATTGCATTATCTCTTATAGTTTCCGAGATATAGACTATCGATAATTTACACTTTAGGCTCTGCTTCTAACTTGGGCCCAAATTGTAAAATGGCCTTATCTATTGGCGATTTCGTTCCAATTCACATTCCAAGTAATATTCGGCATGCTAATTACATTGCCGGTTGCCAAATTGCATTATCTCTTATAGTTTCCGAGATATGGACTATCGATAATTTACACCTTAGGCTCTGCTTCTAACTTGGGCCCAAACTGTAAAATGGTCTTATCTATTGGCGATTTCGTCCCAATTCACATTCCAAGTGATATTCGGCATGCTAATTACATTGCCGGTTGCGAAATGGCATTATCTCTTATAGTTTCCGAGATATGGACTATCAATAATTTACACCTTAGGCTCTGCTACTAACTTGGGCCCAAATTGTAAAATGGTCTTATCTATTGGCGATTTCGTTCCAATTCACATTCCAAGTAATATTCGGCATGCTAATTATATTGCCGGTTGCCAAATTGCATTATCTCTTATAGTTTCCGAGATATGGACTATCGATAATTTACACCTTAGGCTCTGCTTCTAACTTGGGCCCAAATTGTAAAATGGTCTTATCTATTGGCGATTTCGTTCCAATTCACATTCCAAGTAATATTCGGCATGCTAATTACATTGCCGGTTGCCAAATTGCATTATCTCTTATAGTTTCCGAGATATGGACTATCGATAATTTACACCTTAGGCTCTGCTTCTAACTTGGGCCCAAATTGTAAAATGGTCTTATCTATTGGCGATTTCGTTCCAATTCACATTCCAAGTTATATTCGGCATGCTAATTACATTGCCGGTTGCCAAATTGCATTATCTCTTATAGTTTCCGAGATATGGACTATCGATAATTTACACCTTAGGCTCTGCTTCTAACTTGGGCCCAAATTGTAAAATGGTCTTATCTATTGGCGATTTCGTTCCAATTCACATTCCAAGTAATATTCGGCATGCTAATTACATTGCCGGTTGCCAAATTGCATTATCTCTTATAGTTTCCGAGATATGGACTATCGATAATTTACACCTTAGGCTCTGCTTCTAACTTGGGCCCAAATTGTAAAATGGTCTTATCTATTGGCGATTTCGTTCCAATTCACACTCCAAGTAATATTCGGCATGCTAATTACATTGCCGGTTGCGAAATTGCATTATCTCTTATAGTTTCCGAGATATGGACTATCAATAATTTACACCTTAGGCTCTGCTTCTAACTTGGGCCCAAATTGTAAAATGGTCTTATCTATTGGCGATTTCGTTCCAATTCACATTCCAAGTAATATTCGGCATGCTAATTACATTGCCGGTTGCCAAATTGCATTATCTCTTATAGTTTCCGAGATATGGACTATCGATAATTTACACCTTAGGCTCTGCTTCTAACTTGGGCCCAAATTGTAAAATGGTCTTATCTATTGGCGATTTCGTTCCAATTCACATTCCAAGTAATATTCGGCATGCTAATTACATTGCCGGTTGAAAAATTGCATTATCTCTTATAGTTTCCGAGATATGGACTATCGATAATTTACACCTTAGGCTCTGCTTCTAACTTGGGCCCAAATTGTAAAATGGTCTTCTCTATTGGCGATATCGTTCCAATTCACATTCCAAGTAATATTCGGCATGCTAATTACATTGCCGGTTGCCAAATTGCATTATCTCTTATAGTTTCCGAGATATGGACTATCGATAATTTACACCTTAGGCTCTGCTTCTAACTTGGGCCCAAATTGTAAAATCGTCTTATCTATTGGCGATTTCGTTCCAATTCACATTCCAAGTAATATTCGGCATGCTAATTACATTGCTGGTTGCCAAATTGCATTATCTCTTATAGTTTCCGAGATATGGACTATCGGTAATTTACACCTTAGGCTCTGCTTCTAACTTGGGCCCAAATTGTAAAATCGTCTTATCTATTGGCGATTTCGTTCCAATTCACATTCCAAGTAATATCCGGCAAGCTAATTACATTGCCGGTTGCCAAATTGAATTATCTCTTATAGTTTCCCAGATATGGACTATCGGTAATTTACACCTTAGGCTCTGCTTCTAACTTGGGCCCAAATTGTAAAATGGTCTTACCTATTGGCGATTTCGTTCCAATTCACATTCCAAGTAATATTCGGCATGCTAATTACATTGCCGGTTGCCAAATTGCATTATCTCTTATAGTTTCCGAGATATGGACTATCGATAATTTACACCTTAGGCTCTGCTTCTAACTTGGGCCCAAATTGTAAAATGGTCTTATCTATTGGCGATTTCGTCCCAATTCACATTCCAAGTGATATTCGGCATGCTAATTACATTGCCGGTTGCGAAATTGCATTATCTCTTATAGTTTCCGAGATATGGACTATCAATAATTTACACCTTAGGCTCTGCTTCTAACTTGGGCCCAAATTGTAAAATGGTCTTATCTATTGGCGATTTCGTTCCAATTCACATTCCAAGTAATATTCGGCATGCTAATTACATTGCCGGTTGCCAAATTGCATTATCTCTTATAGTTTCCGAGATATGGACTATCGATAATTTACACCTTAGGCTCTGCTTCTAACTTGGGCCCAAATTGTAAAATGGTCTTATCTATTGGCGATTTCGTTCCAATTCACATTCCAAGTAATATTCGGCATGCTAATTACATTGCCGGTTGTCAAATTGCATTATCTCTTATAGTTTCCGAGATATGGACTATCGATAATTTACACCTTAGGCTCTGCTTCTAACTTGGGCCCAAATTGTAAAATGGTCTTATCTATTGGCGATTTCGTTCCAATTCACATTCCAAGTAATATTCGGCATGCTAATTACATTGCCGGTTGCCAAATTGCATTATCTCTTATAGTTTCCGAGATATGGACTATCGATAATTTACACCTTAGGCTCTGCTTCTAACTTGGGCCCAAATTGTAAAATGGTCTTATCTATTGGCGATTTCGTTCCAATTCACATTTCAAGTAATATTCGGTATGCTAATTACATTGCCGGTTGCCAAATTGAATTATCTCTTATAGTTTCCGAGATATGGACTATCGATAATTTACACCTTAGGCTCTGCTTCTAACTTGGGCCCAAATTGTAAAATGGTCTTATCTATTGGCGATTTCGTTCCAATTCACATTTCAAGTAATATTCGGTATGCTAATTACATTGCCGGTTGCCAAATTGCATTATCTCTTATAGTTTCCGAGATATGGACTATCGATAATTTACACCTTAGGCTCTGCTTCTAACTTGGGCCCAAATTGTAAAATGGTCTTATCTATTGGCGATTTCGTTCCAATTCACATTCCAAGTAATATTCGGCATGCTAATTACATTGCCGGTTGCCAAATTGCATTATCTCTTATAGTTTCCGAGATATGGACTATCGATAATTTACACCTTAGGCTCTGCTTCTAACTTGGGCCCAAATTGTAAAATGGTCTTATCTATTGGCGATTTCGTTCCAATTCACATTCCAAGTAATATCCGGCATGCTAATTACATTGCCGGTTGCCAAATTGAATTATCTCTTATAGTTTCCGAGATATGGACTATCGATAATTTACACCTTAGGCTCTGCTTCTAACTTGGGCCCAAATTGTAAAATGGTCTTATCTATTGGCGATTTCGTTCCAATTCACATTTCAAGTAATATTCGGTATGCTAATTACATTGCCGGTTGCCAAATTGCATTATCTCTTATAGTTTCCGAGATATGGACTATCGATAATTTACACCTTAGGCTCTGCTTCTAACTTGGGCCCAAATTGTAAAATGGTCTTATCTATTGGCGATTTCGTTCCAATTCACATTCCAAGTAATATTCGGCATGCTAATTACATTGCCGGTTGCCAAATTGCATTATCTCTTATAGTTTCCGAGATATGGACTATCGATAATTTACACCTTAGGCTCTGCTTCTAACTTGGGCCCAAATTGTAAAATGGTCTTATCTATTGGCGATTTCGTTCCAATTCACACTCCAAGTAATATTCGGCATGCTAATTACATTGCCGGTTGCGAAATTGCATTATCTCTTATAGTTTCCGAGATATGGACTATCAATAATTTACACCTTAGGCTCTGCTTCTAACTTTTGCCCAAATTGTAAAATGGTCTTATCTATTGGCGATTTTGTTCCAATTCACATTCCAAGTAATATTCGGCATGCTAATTACATTGCCGGTTGCCAAATTGCATTATTTCTTATAGTTTCCGAGATATGGACTATCGATAATTTACACCTTAGGCTCTGCTTCTAACTTGGGCCCAAATTGTAAAATGGTCTTATCTATTGGCGATTTCGTTGCAATTCACATTCCAAGTAATATTCGGTATGCTAATTACATTGCCGGTTGCCAAATTGCATTATCTCTTATAGTTTCCGAGATAGGGACTATCGATAATTTACACCTTAGGCTCTGCTTCTAACTTGGGCCCAAATTGTAAAATATTCTTATCTATTGGCGATTTCGTTCCAATTCACATTCCAAGTAATATTCGGCATGCTAATTACATTGCCGGTTGCCAAATTGCATTATCTCTTATAGTTTCCGAGATATGGACTATCGATAATTTACACCTTAGGCTCTGCTTCTAACTTGGGCCCAAATTGTAAAATGGTCTTACCTATTGGCGATTTCGTTCCAATTCACACTCCAAGTAATATTCGGCATGCTAATTACATTGCCGGTTGCCATATTGCATTATCTCTTATAGTTTCCGAGATATGGACTATCGATTATTTTTAACCTTAGGCTCTGCTTCCAACTTGGGCCCAAACTGTAAAATGGTCTTATCTATTGGCGATTTCGTTCCAATTCACATTCCAAGTAATATTCGGCATGCTAATTACATTGCCGGTTGCCAAATTGCATTATCTCTTATAGTTTCCGAGATATGGACTATCGATAATTTACACCTTAGGCTCTGCTTCTAACTTGGGCCCAAATTGTAAAATGGTCTTATCTATTGGCGATTTCGTTCCAATTCACATTCCAAGTAACATTCGGCATGCTAATTACATTGCCGGTTGCCAAATTGCATTATCTCTTATAGTTTCCGAGATATGGACTATCGATTATTTTTAACCTTAGGCTCTGCTTCTAACTTGGGCCCAAACTGTAAAATGGTCTTATCTATTGGCGATTTCGTTCCAATTCACATTCCAAGTAATATTCGGCATGCTAATTACATTGCCGGTTGCCAAATTGCATTATCTCTTATAGTTTCCGAGATATGGACTATCGATAACTTACACCTTAGGCTCTGCTTCTAACTTGGGCCCAAATTGTAAAATGGTCTTATCTATTGGCGATTTCGTTTCAATTCACATTCCAAGTAATATTCGGCATGCTAATTACATTGCCGGTTGCCAAATTGCATTATCTCTTATAGTTTCCGAGATATGGACTATCGATAATTTACACCTTAGGCTCTGCTTCTAACTTGGGCCCAAATTGTAAAATGGCCTTATCTATTGGCGATTTCGTCCCAATTCACATTCCAAGTAATATTCGGCATGCTAATTACATTGCCGGTTGCGAAATTGCATTATCTCTTATAGTTTCAGAGATATGGACTATCGATAATTTACACCTTAGACTCTGCTTCTAACTTGGCCCAAATTGTAAAATGGTCTTACCAATTGGCGATTTCGTTCCAATTCACATTCCAAGTAATATTCGGCATGCTAATTACATTGCCGGTTGCCAAATTGCATTATCTCTTATAGTTTCCGAGATATGGACTATCGATAATTTACACCTTAGGCTCTGCTTCTAACTTGGGCCCAAATTGTAAAATGGTCTTATCTATTGGCGATTTCGTTCCAATTCACATTCCAAGTAATATTCGGCATGCTAATTACATTGCCGGTTGCCAAATTGCATTATCTCTTATAGTTTCCGGGATATGGACTATCGATAATTTACACCTTAGGCTCTGCTTCTAACTTGGGCCCAAATTGTAAAATGGTCTTATCTATTGGCGATTTCGTTCCAATTCACATTCCAAGTAATATTCGGCATGCTAATTACATTGCCGGTTGCCAAATTGCATTATCTCTTATAGTTTCCGAGATATGGACTATCGATAATTTACACCTTAGGCTCTGCTTCTAACTTGGGCCCAAATTGTAAAATGGTCTTGTCTATTGGCGATTCGTTCCAATTCACATTCCAAGTAATATTCGGCATGCTAATTACATTGCCGGTTGCCAAATTGCATTATCTCTTATAGTTTCCGAGATATGGACTATCGATAATTTACACCTTAGGCTCCGCTTCTAACTTGGGCCCAAATTGTAAAATGGTCTTATCTATTGGCGATTTCGTTCCAATTCACACTCCAAGTAATATTCGGCATGCTAATTACATTGCCGGTTGCGAAATTGCATTATCTCTTATAGTTTCCGAGATATGGACTATCAATAATTTACACCTTAGGCTCTGCTTCTAACTTTTGCCCAAATTGTAAAATGGTCTTATCTATTGGCGATTTTGTTCCAATTCACATTCCAAGTAATATTCGGCATGCTAATTACATTGCCGGTTGCCAAATTGCATTATCTCTATAGTTTCCGAGATATGGACTATCGATAATTTACACCTTAGGCTCTGCTTCTAACTTGGGCCCAAATTGTAAAATGGTCTTATCTATTGGCGATTTCGTTGCAATTCACATTCCAAGTAATATTCGGTATGCTAATTACATTGCCGGGTGCCAAATTGCATTATCTCTTATAGTTTCCGAGATAGGGACTATCGATAATTTACACCTTAGCTCTGCTTCTAACTTGGGCCCAAATTGTAAAATATTCTTATCTATTGGCGATTTCGTTCCAATTCACATTCCAAGTAATATTCGGCATGCTAATTACATTGCCGGTTGCCAAATTGCATTATCTCTTATAGTTTCCGAGATATGGACTATCGATAATTTACACCTTAGGCTCTGCTTCTAACTTGGGCCCAAATTGTAAAATGGTCTTACCTATTGGCGATTTCGTTCCAATTCACACTCCAAGTAATATTCGGCATGCTAATTACATTGCCGGTTGCGAAATTGCATTATCTCTTATAGTTTCCGAGATATGGACTATCGATAATTTACACCTTAGGCTCTGCTTCTAACTTGGGCCCAAATTGTAAAATGGTCTTATCTATTGGCGATTTCGTTCCAATTCACATTCCAAGTAATATTCGGCATGCTAATTACATTGCCGGTTGTAAAATTGCATTATCTCTTATAGTTTCCGATATATGGACTATCGATAATTTACAAATTAGGCTCTGCTTCTAACTTGGGCCCAAATTGTAAAATGGTCTTATCTATTGGCGATTTCGTTCCAATTCACATTCCAAGTAATATTCGGCATGCTAATTACATTGCCGGTTGCAAA